>NC_139961.1:33436904-33554542 GCF_963454915.1 Gymnoscopelus microlampas
CAGGAAGCATTGCACGCTCGTGCACGCTGCGGTGCTGCCTCTGATAAGCACCCGCTGCATAGCTGATGTAGCATGTAATCTGATACGCCCGGAGGTGGCTGCAGTCAGTGTGTATGCACGTGCCCTCAAGAGAGATGGGGAGGGAGCTTTGTTTGTGTTAGCTGTGCACATCTGCACCCTGAAGGCGTTGCATGTTGTCCGCTTTAATTTGTGTTTGTAGTGTGTGTGTGTGTGTGTGTGTGTGTGTGTGTGTGTGTGTGTGTGTGTGTGTGTGTGTGTGTGTGCGTGCGTGTTGTCTGGTTCATGTGGCACTCCATATGCTGACAACCACTTGTGTGCATGTTTGTATGTACACACGTTTGTGTTTGGGATGAAGTGTGTACGTGTGCTTACATCTATTTGTGTGTGCCTGTATGCACGCTTCATTTCTAGAGAGAGATAACCACCGGTCACTCCTTTCCTGCCTTCTCTTACACAGTAAAATTCTCTGTGTTCATTTAAGTCTGAGTGTAAGAAGAATGGGCCCAAATAGACCCGCGAGGGTCTCTCAGAGTTAAATTTATACTGAGTATTTTATCGTGTTGCAATGCATGCACACCTTATAGAAATGGTTTTAGGGAGAATGATCACATACTGTACACACCAGATTAACCACCTTCAACCTGATGTCCCTATCTTGGCCATGTCATCATAATACAGTAGGTGAAAATTAAAGGTGATTCACTGGGTTCGTTCATATTGAATTAGATTTGATAAATACTGCATGACAAAAATCCCTACACATGGCTTCTTTGAAGCTGCAATCTGTAGGACTGTCCTACCAAGGATTTGAACCCGGGTCTCCCACGGGAGCGTCAACATTTCTACTGCTGAGCTACTTCTTTAGCTACTGCTAAGAAGTCTGTTCGAGCAGCAGCAATATTACGCTTTGAGCTTCATGCAATACCTCTTGTAAACCAGTAGCGGTTCTACCTGAACACAGGAATGAAATGTCTCAATAGAAAAGCAGGGAGACCAACTTGCAACGCAGTCGTGTTAGTTCTATTGTATTAACCCATTAAGACCTTAGGCCGATTCTACCTATGCGTTCTAAATCAGTAGTTCTCACACTTTCAAGATTAAAAAAAAATAGCAGATGTACAAGCTCGCAGCGCAGCACAAAGTCACACACTGTGAGCTTGTATATCTGCTGTACTATTTTTGAATAGCGAACGCAAAAATCTAAAATGACACAAATGCTTTCCCGGTTTTATACTCTACTATACAAAATGGTTAACCACTATATACTATATACTTTGTTGACTGGGGTCTACTTGGTCCACTCCTTGTTCCCTCTACAAATCCCTTTGCCGAAAATAGCCGATCTACATACTCACAAATCGTAGCAATGCAACACATTGTGAGCTTGTACAGTAGATCTTTTAGACTCAGAGCTACTATTTTGTAGATTGTAGAATGTTTGCCTATCATGACATGGCCAGAATAGGGATGCTAGGGCTCATGAGGTGAAATTTATATTATTTATAATATTTACACAGAGAATGTTACGGATCATCTTTAAGAATTAATGCCACATCAGCTGAACAATTTATCTCTAAATGATCATAATCTGATTTGCTCTGTGCCTGTATTAACTGAGGCACAGCCTCAGAGGCATATTGTATTCCACATTTCTTTCTGGACTTTAACCATTTACACTATTGTAGTACTACAGTACCTTGAGGTGCACACAGGCAGAAATGAACATCACCCCGAAAGGGAATCGTGAGAAGAAAGAAATCAACCATGACACACATGATGGAACAGCAACATCTGCTTAAATTGCTGACATTTGTCGTGTTCCCACGTTTTTTCACTGTGGTTTCACACAGCTTACAGATGGCTTTTGTTTCATCAAGTTCATCTCTGCCTTCAACGTTACCCGCCAGCCGCCATTGTTGTAAATGATTGTTTAGACAACTAGAGTTTCTGTTGTTCAAAACGTCACTAAGCACAAAGAAAACTAGACCGACACTGTGATATTATACGTTGAAAATACAAAACAAAATAATGTGATGAATCATTCTTTAAACATTTAAGATGAAAGGAAGCTTATTAGGTGAACTCTTCACACTCTGGACAAGCAAGGATAAAGGTTGAAATGCCTTTTAATGTATCATGGCATATACAAAATTAAAAACAATAAAAACTGACACCCCTATTTGGAATATTTCTTCTTTTTTACCCAGCCCTGGTGTTTTCTGTTTTGGTTCCATCAATGTCATCCATCATAGTTGAAATGTTGAATGAAATGACGCTAACTGAGCGTGGAGCGTTGCTATTCCTTAAAGCGAACCCGACTGATTCCTCCATCCTCGCCTATTGCTAAAGCGCAAGTGGAGGATGCAGGAATGGAAGTTTGAGTATTGGAATTTGGCTATTGACACTCCATTCTTTTTCCTGTCTGCCCCCAGACTGGAGGACGTCCCCCCAGTCCTGACCCTGCTTCCAGACAACATCTTGCAGGTGCTCAGACACCAGTTGCTGCAATGCGTCCAGAAGGCCTCGGATGGCCTGGAGCCCGAACAGCAGAACTTGTCCCTGCTGCTTCTTAAGTTCCTCATGGTCATCTGCAGGTCAGGAGGAATGCATGCGCACACACACACCCAGACACACACACACACACACACACACACACACACACACACACACACACACACACACACACACACACACACACACACACACACACACACACACACACACTGATGTCAGGCTGAAATACACACTCACTCTTCTGGCTGCATATGCACACATCGCCACATACTCCACATACTTGCATTCATGTGCAGAAGCAATGGACTCTCTCTCACAAACACACACACTTTATGGGTTAACATACGTATGTAGTGAATAGTACACACTACACAGTGACACCCACAAAGCCAAAAGGACACAAGCACATGCTCTTGCCTATTTGGGACATCCCTTTTAATTCCATTTGGAAATTGTTTTTTTTTTATAGACCAGGGTTTTGGTGGCTGTGGGATCATTTCTTTTCAGATAATTACACAATGCTAATGATGCATTAAGCCTTTACACTAACATCCAGTCCATCTGGCGTGTGTGTGTGTGTGTGTGTGTGTGTGTGTGTGTGTGTGTGTGTGTGTGTGTGTGTGTGTGTGTGCGTGTGCGTGCGCGTGTCTGTGTGTGCGTTTCAACAGGAACCTGTCAAACGTGGAGGAGATTGGGACCTGCTCCTACATCAACCACGTCATCACCATGACAACCCTCTACATCCAGCAGGTTTGCCCCCCCTCCCGACATGTCCTCTCTGCATATCGCTGAATCACCCTTCCTTCTGACTGTTTAAAATGGCTGCACAGCCAGGAAGGGCACGGTCACAATTATTACACAATCGCCTGATCGCAATCATTTGAGATGATTGCAATTATTTTGCATAGTTCATACATAATGAAATAATGGAAATAAGTTTGTGGAACAAGCTACAACAATTATTTCTAAAGGATACAATTATTAAATTGTAATTGAAATATATATTACACGCATATATTCACACGCACTTAACCCATTGAGACCTGAAGCCGATTCTACATGTCTCCTAAATCTGAACAGTTTTCTGAAAAACGTTTGTTTCTATATCAGTGGTGCTCAATCTTTTTCATGTCAAGGACCCCCAAAGTTATATGTATTTGACCGCGGCCCCCATCAAAATATTTTGTGCCAGGGACCCCCAGAAGCAAAGATTTGAGTTAAAAACTGTTCGCTTTAAAAATATACAAATTCAAAGATTTGCACGCATTTTCACGATTTTTGAATAGCCCAAAGTGTAAAATAATGCTTTTTAGCTCAAATCTAAAAATGAGACAGTTCCAGGTCTTAATGGGTTAATTTATGTTTTCTGGAAAATATGAGTGCGAGTAGTTGGCACGTACTCCATGGCTAAAGAAGGGCTGAGGGGAAAAAAGTGTTTAAATGTGGTGCTTGACCTGCATCTCATGTCATCCTGTCTCGTGTGTGTGTTTGTGTGTTGCGCTACAGTTGAAGAGTAAAACAAAGGAAAAGGAGATGGTAGACCAGACCCAGGCTGAAGAGTTTGTGCGTCATGCGCTGGCTTTCTGCGAGAGCCTCTATGATCCATACCGCAACTGGAGGCATCACACTTGCGGGTAAAACACATAACAGTTAGCTCAGGACTAGCTTAGCATGAGTTTCGATTTTTTTTTTTTTTTTGTCGATTTAAAAAAGATGCAGGTTGGATAACTCTTGCTTGTGCAATTTTGGCATAATTAACAGCCAAAACAGACGTTAAAAGGTTTAGCTATTTCGTAGCTGTTTCAGTCAGTCACAGTTTGACAGCAGGATCCTAGGTGAATCCATGAATTGGCTCGTCACAAGTTTCTAATACAAGTGTGTGTGTGTGTGTGTGTGTGTGTGTGTGTGTGTGTGTGTGTGTGTGTGTGCATCGTGCAGGGAGAAGCTGGGGGCTGTGGAGCGGAGCAGACAGAAGTACAAGGCGGCTCCGCTCACCGTGGAGTTTGTCCCCTTTTTCTACCGTGAGTTCCTTCTCTCTATCTACGCTGTGGCCTCGTCCACCCACTTCTTCTTATCCCCATTTCCTTTCCCTGACAATCTTCTTTCCTACCCTTTGTCCACTCTCTCTCTCTCTCTCTCTCTCGCTCACTCTCTCACTCTTACACACTGCACAGTCACAAGTCACGATACAGTTGAGTGTCATTTCCAAATTCCCAGAGGCTGCGGTTGTTGGTTTTTAAGCAGAGTGAAATGACAGCTTCCTAAATACAAGATTTTTCTGCTATATTAAAAATGCTTTTACCACCAATAAAGAAGCACATTGCAGAAATGCTTCCATTGTATTGTTATTAGATCCTGATGAGTCCTAAATATTAACGCCCCTCATGGGAGGAACAAATCTGTGAAAGAATTTGTGTCCACAGTTCATTGAACAAAAGAGCAACATAATTGTACAAAATCACACACACACACACACACACACGCGCGCGCGCGCACGCACACACACACACACACACACACACACACACACACACACACACACACACACACACACACACACACACACACACACACACACACACACACACACACACACACACACACACACACACACACACACACACACACACACACTGTCCCTGTGTGTGAATAGCCCTCAGTGAGTGTACTGTTACAGTCTTTAGTTTGCATGTCCTGTCTGTCTATGAAAAGCAGCTTCAGCAAGCTGCTTTTCTCTCTCTCTCTCTCGCGCGCGCTCTCTCGCTCTCGCTCTCTCTTTCTCTCTCTGTGTCCTTCCTCCTCTCATTAGGTCTCTCCCTTTCTCTCTCCGAGTCTCTTTCCCAGCCTGTTTCTCTTTCTTTCTCCCCTTCTCTGAGCTAGTGTCCCGGCAGCTTTTCCCTGAGAGCTGCCATGTTTTTAGTTCTCTCTCTTTCTCTCTCTCTCTCTCTCACTCGCTCTCTCTCTCTCTCTCTGGATCCAGATGAATCCAGTCTTTGTGTCCTTGCTGTGTTTGCCAGGCGTTCCAATGGTTTGATAGAGCATGGTGTCTGTCTGGCCTCTCCACTGATCCTGGATGCCATTGTGAACAAACAGACTCTCTTCTCTATGCTGTTGTGGTTTGGTATCTGAACCAAGATAACGCCCCCCCTTCCCGTCAGGTCCACTTGACGGGACAGACTGTGTTTGTGTGAGTGTGTGTGTGTGTGTATGATAGTGTGTGAGATTAAGTTTTAGTGTGTAAAAATGTAAAAATCAGTTAATCCAATTGATAAAGGCACTGAATCAACATCACTCCTCTAGAACCCCCGATGTGGTTAAAATGGGTGAGGATGTCTTCCCTCTGTAATTTTGGTTTTTCGTTGTAAGCTGCAAGCTTCTCAGTCAAACGGAAACATAGGAACAGACTGGACTCCTTACATATCAGGACCATGTACCTCTCAGCACATTGACTTAATATCGAATTGCGTCAAAATGCACCCCAGCAACCAGGAAATGTATACCGGTAGTCAAGAGACTGTTTTTCAGCTAATGTCTTAGTTACACAAGCATTGTTGTTGTGTTGCAGTTTTTCCTAATGTGATTACTAATAGAAGTGTGTAAATAGATCGCTATTTCATTTTGGCAAAGGAGACAGATGGGAGAGAACTGAAGTATGTTGGTGAAACTACAAGTGACATGACATATATAATTATAATACTTAATGATCATTATTTAGAAGGACATCATTCTGTGACACACAATCTTAAAGTTTGCAACAGAAAATAACCCTTGAGAACCCTGTTCTCTCAAGGGAAACTGTGCTTCACAACACAAATACCTGTATATATTCACTAATAATCTCCCGTTAAATGTCAATGGGAAGTCTGCTTTGTCCTTACAAAGACAAATGGATAGAGATGCAGACATGAGGGGATGTGAAGCACCAGAGGGAGACTCCAGACAGATTGAATCCTAGGAAAGCTAAGGGTCCAGACGCATCAAGGATGACGCCATCGACAGACGCGCGTGTCGGTGTGCATTTCAATAGCGATGCCAAGGCAGGGATGCTATGACTTTATCGTTAGCTGTGTTTCCGATGCAGCGATCCTACACAGCAAAATCCCTGGTGTTGTAACGCACCTCTTGGGTTACGGGACGGGACCACACTGTCGGGCCGAGGCGTACCTGTCGAGCTAAACAAACACTCAGGATTTTGCAGTGGGAGGCTGTGTGTGTGTGGGAGGCAGGGATGGAGAAAACAGACAGACCGGAGCCAGAAGCTCACGTGTCCGCTGCCCACCATGATATTATGTTGACAGATGAGTTAATGGATGACTGGGACCGTGGCCACCCACAGGTCACTGACAGGGCTGCCCCCGTGTGAGTGAGTGTGTATGTGGGTGTATTTTGTGTGAGCCAGAGTTCTCTTAGTGTAGGTTGATGGTGTACATGTATACCATGTAGGAGTTAAAGGGACAGCATCACGCTTCCGATGATTTTTTTCTGTTAGTAGTTGATGGTTTTCCTAGTCTGCCCATACTGTATATGGCCACAGTTACACTAACCTGATTAGTATTTTCTGATGTCAAGGTCGCTGTTTTGCCATAGACACAAGGTAAGTAAACAAGGAGAAAATGTCACGGTCACCGAGGGTAGCGGCTAAAAAACAGGAAGTAAGGGTTGTAGTTTTCACATTCAGTGACATCATTGAAGTAACTAGTAAAGCACATCTTCAGAGACACAGAAGACTGCTTAGTGTTATGGATGCTAATGGAACATTAAATCTACACCAAATATATAGACGTAATGATGATTGTGTCCCTTTAAGAGATTAAAATGTGTGTGTGCATGAGTGCGATTGTGTTTCTCAGTATGTGAAGGTGTGGGAGACGGGGAGTTAACAGCTGTCAGCTCAGCTGCAGCCTCATGTTGCGGTCGTGTTATATTTGCATAGCCAACAGTGTGCCTGCAATTCCAAATAACGTGTGTGTGTGTGTGTGTGTGTGTGTGTGTGTGTGTGTGTGTGTGTGTGTGTGTGTGTGTGTGTGTGTGTGTGTGTGTGTGTGTGTGTGTGTGTGTGTGTGTGTGTGTGTGTGTGTGTGTGTGTGTGCGTGCGTGCGTGCGTGCGTGCGTGCGTGCGTGCGTGCGTGCGTGCGTGCGTGCGCGTATGTGTCCGTCCGTCCAGAGTGCTTCCAGGAGAGCGAGCATCTGAAAGACAGTCTGAAATGCTGCCTGCTGCACCTGTTTGGAGCCATAGTAGCTGGTGGTCAGGTAAGCCTTGACCTGACAGGGTGGTCCCGTCCCGTGACAAAAGTTGCAGGTTTGATCCCCTGCAACGGCCAGTTGTGGAACTGTGTACAGTGACTGCAGCTACATTTTGACTCTCTTTCTTTCTTTCTCACGTTCTTTCTCTTTATCTGCATTTTCTCTTTCTGTCTGTCTGTCTGTCTGTCTGTCTTTCTTTCTTCCCTCCCTCTCCTGCTCTTCCCTCTGTCCCCTGGCAGAGGAACGCCCTGCAGGCCATCTCTCCGGCCACCATGGAGGTGCTTATGCGGGTGCTGGCCGACTGCTCCACGGGCGGCAGCTCCACCTCTTCCTTTGACGACGGCGAGGACTGGGACAGCCAGGCCCCCGACCGCAAGGCCCTGCTCACCCTGGGCTGCCTGCGGGAGGTGGTGCACCGCCTTCTGGCCGCCAGCTCTGACCAGCGGCAGGTGGAGATCGCCTCGGTGCTGGAGAACTACTTTAAGCTGCTCAACTCGGACCCGGCCGCCGCGGCCTCCCAGCAGCAGCAGCAACAACAGGCCAAGGGACGAGCCCCCACATTGGGCCACAACTGGGAGAGCCGCTTTGTGGCGCTGCAAGTTCACATGCTAGGTAAGAGCACTTGCTGTGGGGTGGGGAACCACTTACAGTAACAGAGAGAGGTTTGACTTAATTGGCATTGTTGTTGTCAGGGATTCGTTACATTTGTCTGTTTTGTTCGTTCGTCTGTCACTCTGTAGTGTCATGTGTCACAGCCACACGTGGCAATGGATCTATTAGACCAGTTCTATACAGTATGTCCAAAAAAGAAGGTTCGTTAAAATTTTCGGGGGATTATGAAAACTATACATTTTTGGAAACTTCAGAGTATAACAAATCAGAAAATACATGATTCCATTTGCGCAGAAGCCAATATGGTGGCCATCTTGGATTTTGAAAAATGGCGACCTTTGAATATTCGTTTTTCAATATCTCGACTTCTAGATTACATAGGATCTGGATTCTAGTGGCTAAATCTACATTTGTAAGGTCAGGAAATCCAATGGTGCTAATTAAAAATATTTACAAATGATCAATGGCACAGATGTGGGTCATAATCCTTGATTTTGGGGTAGTAGAGGCCCTAGGAGGGGTCCACGCGCGACTGCTTATTTTTTTTTCTAGTTTTGATTTTTGGCATCCATAGGACCTCTAATATTGGGATTTTGATGATCCCAAGAAAAAAAGTGGTCCCAAGTGTTTTTTTCAATGTTTTATTAACCCTATGAGACCTGCGGGATGGCTGGCTGGAACGCCGGCGAGACTGTCTTTCGGAGACTGTGGAACACTCAAATTTAGACGCAGCCCAAAGATAGAGATACCATTTGATTCCAGACAACCTCAGGTTTCCAATGGGACCAACCTTGTCATCCTACCGTGTCGGGAAGGGGGCTAAATACCTAATGATTCAAAGTTAAGACAACATTTTGGCCAGGGAAAAACGACCATCACCATTTTCCAAATGGTCCCTTGAGCTGTCACCTCAATATATGTGAATGGAAATGGGTGACATGGATACCTACAAGCCTGTACAGACATGCCAAATGTATGCCTATCTCATGCAGTTTTGGGCAAGAACCAGTGTTCATGCCCAAGTGCATCTGTAGACCCCTCTACAGATGCAGTAGAGGGGTCTACAGATGCACTAGAGGGGTCTACAGATGCACTAGAGTGATCTACAGATGCACTCGAGTGGTCTACAGATGCACTAGAGTGGTCTACAGATGCACTAGAGTGGTCTACAGATGCACTAGAGTGGTCTACAGATGCACTAGAGGGGTCTACAGATGCACTAGAGTGGTCTACAGATGCACTAGAGGGGTCTACAGATGCACTAGAGGGGTCTACAGATGCACTAGAGTGGTCTACAGATGCACTAGAGTGGTCTACAGATGCACTAGAGTGATCTACAGATGCACTAGAGTGGTCTACAGACACACTATAGGGGTCTACAGATCACGACAGTGGTCTACAGATGCACTACATGGTCTACAGATGCACTACAGTGGTCTATCGATACAGTACAGCAGTCTATAGATACAGTAGCTAGTCTATAGATGCAGTACAGTGGTCTTTAGAGGCAGTACAATGGTCTATATATGCAGTACAGTGGTTTATAGATTCAGTACAGTGGGATATAGATGCAGCGCAGTGGTCTAGGTGCAATACAGTGGTCTCATACAGCTATACTGTAGATGCAGTACAGTAGTCTCATGTAGCAATAGATGCAGTACAGTGGTATATATACAATACAGTGGTCTCTAGATACAGTAAAGTGGTCTCATATAGCAATAGATACAGTATGGTGGTCTAGATACAGTACAGTGGTTTCTAGATACAGTACAGTGGTCTCATACAGCTATAGATGCAGTCTCCTCTCCTAGAAGTGGTCTACTTTTTACAATAGGCAAAAATTACATATTTGTACTGCATGCAAAACACTGCATGGTTCTTGCCCAAAACTGCATGAGATAGGCATAAATGTGGCATGTCTGTACAGGGGAGGCTTGTAGGTATCCATGTAACCCATTTCCATTCACATATATTGAGGTGACAGCTCAAGGGACCATTTGGAAAATGGTGATGGTCGTTTTTCCCTGGCCAAAATGTTGTCTTAACTTTGAATCATTAGGTATTTAGCCCCCTTCCCGACACGGTAGCATGACAAGGTTTGTCCCATTGGAAACCTGAGGTTGTCTGGAATCAAATGGTATCTCTATCTTTGAGCTACGTCTAAATTTGAGCGTTCCACAGTCTCCGAAAGACAGTCTCGCCGGCGTTCCAGCCAGCCATCCCGCAGGTCTCATAGGGTTAATAGAACATTGAAAAAAACACACTTGGGACCACTTTTTTTCTTGGGATCATCAAAATCCCAATATTAGAGGTCCTATGGATGCCAAAAATCAAAACTAGAAAAAAAAATAAGCAGTCGCGCGTGGACCCCTCCTAGGGCCTCTACTACCCCAAAATCAAGGATTATGACCCACATCTGTGCCATTGATCATTTGTAAATATTTTTAATTAGCACCATTGGATTTCCTGACCTTACAAATGTAGATTTAGCCACTAGAATCCAGATCCTATGTAATCTAGAAGTCGAGATATTGAAAAACGAATATTCAAAGGTCGCCATTTTGCAAAATCCAAGATGGCCACCATATTGGCTTCTGCGCAAATGGAATCATGGATTTTCTGATTTGTTATACTCTGAAGTTTCCAAAAATGTATAGTTTTCATAATCCCCCGAAAATTAGAACGAAATTACATATAGAACTGGACTATATGGAGAAACTCCAGAAGAAGAAGGGCATAAGGCATTGTTTCCCAAACAGTGGGTCTGGGCCCATTTGTGCGTCGCGGATCCATTTTTGTGGGTCGCGAGTGAATATCCCTTTGTTTTTTTATTCCTACATTTTGTCCTTAATTATTATTATGTTGAAAGATTTCTAAAGATTTACACAAAAAATCACAAATCACACATTTTCAAGAAATTCCCTAAATTAGAAAACAAATGTTTAAGATGTAGTGAAAATAGCAGATCTGCAATCTTGCAACGCGGCGTGTTTGCTAGTTTTGGGATCCGGGCAAACATCGGATTTCTCTTTTGAGTCTTGAGCTGAAAAGTTTGGGAACCACTGGGGGACTAACAGGAAAAAAAGATGTTTCTGAAAACATTCGAGGAGACAAATATGTAGCGCTGTTGCTGAATCCTGATTGATCTTTGATCCTCAACGCCTTGTTAGCAACAAGGGTAACATGAGAAGCGGCTTTTGCCTCAGCTTTGTTTTGTGAATCCTTTACGCACACCATGGCATTAAAGGCCTTGCTTATTTATTTGTTTTCATTCCTCCGAGGGGACGCATGTTTATTATTTGCTTGTTATGTCATTGTAGTCTTGTTTTAGTCATATAGTGAGAATGTGACTTACTTATTGTGTTTGTTTGTTTGTTTCTTTTTCCTTCCTTCCTTCCTTCTCTCAGATACCATCAGGGACATGTTCCTCTGTTCAGACAGGCCTGTTCTGCAAGCCATCTTCCTCAACAGTAATTGTTTTGAGCACCTGACCCGACTGCTGCAGAACAGCAAGGTACACTGCTGGGCCCTCATGTTCCTTTCCATGTCCACATTGAGTTTGACTTGTGTGGTTTGCTGTGTTTGTTCATGTCTAGCCACCAGGGAGCCCACAGCGAGTCAGCTGAAATGTAATTGAATTATTTAAAAAGAAGAAGAAAACGAGGAGCACTTTAGGTGTCTGACCTTGTGGGGCGATATTTCTTGAATATTGGAACCATTTTTACTTTGTTCAAAAAGGGATTCATAGAATTGAGATGTTTTAGTTTTATTTGTTACCATTATTTGTAAGGCATATCTGCTATTTTATTGACGGTACATTAGTTATATTTGAAACCTTCTCATTTGAGGTTTTTAGCCATGCTAGTGGATGGCGATGTCAGTCCACATGGTCATCCATACACATCCAACACTTTGGTCCCAAACAAAATATGCATCTTGTAATCTACAGAGAAGCAATTTGCTCTGCATCTGCATGCTCTTCGGCCGGAGGATGAACCCTAGTGAATTTGGTGACTCCATGGCCTTGCCTCTTGCGCCAACGATAGGCCAACGTTTCCACTTGCACAGAAAATATCCCAAAATTAAATGACAGGATTGCCATTACACTGAGACCTCTAGTGGGGCTTTTAGGCTCTTTAGTCTTGTTTTCCTCTGCTTTGGTCTGGTGTAGCCTATATGTTTCGTACCTAGCATTTTGGCCTCCTTTGCAATGCATGATAACCTCCCCCCACAACCTTGCTGGAACACCAACACATAGCCAGAGCCCCCTCCAAGGACCATCGCCTTTAACCTCTCACCCCCAACCTTCCTCCTCCTCCACCTCCTCCTCCTCTCCCTTCTCTCCCACCCTTTGTCGCCCCTTTATCTTGTCCCCCAGCCCTTCCTCCCATGTCTTTCTCTCTCTCTCTCTTTCTCTCACATACACATTTGGATGTTAAAAGTTGACACGTTGCCTGTTATGTTATTGTGTGTCAGCTGGTTAATGCTAGGTGCACGGCGGCTGACAAGGACCAGAAAGATATAACCAACAACAGGTTACTGACAGGAGAGAGGGACACTCAGGTACCGCCGAGAAACTACCCCACCCCACCCCAAACTCCCACCCCACCCCACCTCACCCCTGACACCACCCCCCACCTCCTCCCTCACCTGCTACCGCTGTTACCACCACCTGCCAAACCTCACATGTCAACCAGCGCAGAGCCAGATGGCCACTCCACAGCAAGACCCGCGCCCTGCATTGCCCTAGTTAACTGAGGCTTTGTTCAATAGTGGCTTCATATCATAACACTGTAGGTGCCCCACTGGCAGGGCCAACGATGAAGTGATAATAATGTTCCATGGGGGCCAAGGTGACATAGTGTCCCGCTTTATTAATATCATCATTGGTAAACATTTTAAGGGGCCTGTTATCTTTTCATGAGGCCCAGAATTCCTGGCAATGGCCCTGCTTAGTTACTTGTACCTTCAGACATTGTTGCCTGATTTAGAAAAAGCCCACTTCCACCTGCACAAGCTTACCTTTAACCTTGAGACCCCCCTTTGTCCCACTCAAATTCCTTTAATGGTTCCAGTTGTCTGTTGCCTGTTAGTCTGAACTCGGGCCTAACTGAATGACTGGGTTTTTTTGTTTGCATGTGGAGACACTGAGCTGTCACTCCCCTGCCCGGCTCACCTGTAGACTGGCTGAATAGAGCAGTGTTTAGTAATGGAAACTAATGGAGTCCATTCACTAGAATGTGCTGTATCCACACAACACAATCACCTGTTCCCATCAGTGCAGTTATTCAGGTTTCTTACACAAAGGCCACTTTTATAAGATGTAATCCCTCTATTGATCTGGTTAGCATGAATGCAGATGGACGCATGCATAAACCTGCACAGGCCGCATATACACCCCCACACGCACAGAAACAAACACACGTTGTGCAGCAGCTGTAATTGGATACAGGGGTCGATGCAGCGCAATCGCTGCACTGTCAAGTGGGTTGCCAGGTAACTGGGCTAGCGTAGTGGACGAGTCAAATGTAGATCTAACTTGCCAATCAAGTCAACTTAGAAAAAACTAATTGGAATGAGCTGGAAGTTGAATTGATGACTTAAAAAAACATAGGGGAAAAAAAGTATATATCACAAAAATGCCAATTCAGCCTGTGTCATTGCTGTAGAGTTACCTCTCGGCCTCCCACGCGCCAACCCCCCCACCCCTCCCCCCACCCACCCCCACACTTGTTTGACTCCTTTGCCCCCCTTTTACACCCCTCACACCCCACTCCCACCAATCACTCCTCCCTGGTTTTCCTGCGGTTACACAGTACTCTGGGTTCCATTGGAATGCTGTCATGTCAGCCTGGCTTGTGTTCTCACAGCAGTCCGTGGCTTGTGATGGCCTGGATTTGTTGATGATGATGATGATGATCATGGTTTGAGTCCTCCTTTTTTATTTTCCCTTACCCACAGTCCCTCTCCAGCCGGTCCGTGCCACAATGTTTGATTAAGCGCTTGATCACTGTACGCCATGAATCCGTGGGTTTATTTTACGACCTCAAAACATGTTGACGGTGAAGGACAGAGCTGGACGGAGCTGTGTTTGTTCTGTTTGTCATTATTTCTCATGGTTTGGTGTTTGTTCTAATGGGCTGCATTCTACGTGTGTGGGTGTTTGTGAAGAAAGGTTTTTCCTGTTGAGAGATTTTTGTGTCTTATCTGTGTGGAGGTGGGTGGTACTGGGTATGTTTTTGTATACTGTATATACTTCCTCCTCCTGTCAGATGCTCCGGGTGTCAGAAGGGAGAGAGTCTCCCTTCTGACACCACAACTACTGCAGTTAAAGCTGTTACTGCAGCCTCCCTCCAAACACAAGCACCGATAATCTGGGATCTAACGTCACTGCTGATTTTACTCACAGGGTCTCACACTCGCACACAAATAAGCCCCCCACATGTAGACGTGCATGCAAGTCTCCTTTTAATTCCCGCAAGCGTGGTTGCATGATGTGAGCTGCGATATTTATTTATTTTATTGTTTTTAATGACTACATTATTATTTTTACCATGCAAAGCCCTTGTAAGCGTTAAACTTTGTGCATGCCATCCAAAGTGCTGTGTGGCAAACATATTCTGCTGGAATAAAAGGAGACTTCATTCACGTCCGATCACACCACTGTCACTTTCCCCCCCCTCCACTGCGCCGGCAACAGGCGACCTGACCGGCTAGTGACTCGAAAACGTTGTTCTTCTCCCAGGTGTTTCAGGGGCGTTTGGACTCTCTCGCCATAGCAACCATCAAAGCCTTGACAACGGTCATGCATAAATCACCAGCTGCAAAGGTAAGTGATCAGTGTACTGTGTACAGTAGTGTGCATGCAGTGTACGAAATTGGGCTGAATGCCTAACTTACTTGAGATGCTAATATTCAGTGTCTTGGTGCTTCTTTTGTTGGAGAAAACTAGATCTGAGAACACTAGAGAATCAGCACGCTAACAGTAAGGTTGTGAGTTTGAATCCCTGGAGCAAAGTGAATGCATTCAGCCCTCCCTCAGCAATTACAGGGTCATTAAACTAATGCCTTGCTCAAGTGAAACAGCGCAGTGGCCAACAGATGATGATATAAAATATTGACGTTTGGATCATGAATATAGTTATTATAAATGTTAGATATTGTAGATAGATAGACTTTATTGATCCCAAGGGCACTTTAGGCCATATCGCTTTAATGAAAATATGTGAATATGGGGATTTGAACCTGTGCTTCGTTCGTACCACCTTTCCCACAAACACAAAGCTGACAGAGACATCTCACCCATACAGGAGGTGTTCAAGGAGCGGATCGGTTATAATCACCTCTACGAGGTGCTGGTCTCCCTGGGCCAGCCGTCCAGACACCTTCTCAAGGAACTCATGAACATGGTAAGAGAGACTTGTCTGTTGTGCCTGTAGTTCTCTATATCAGTGGTTCTTAACCCTGTCAGGCCGCGACCCCCCATAATAATCATATTTGAACTGGGGACCCCCCCCCCCCCTGAGAAGCACTTGGAATTGTAGGAGTTGAGGCATTACATTTAGTTTGACTCAGTTCCCACAGATACATATTGTGAAAATAGCAGATCTACAAACTCACAATGCCTCCCGTCGCGAGGCGTTGTGAGCTTGTAGATCGGCTATTTTCACAATTTCTGCCTCTTATATTTTTTGACAATTTGGCCAATTTTTTACAATTCTTTATAGTATAGACTATAGAGATTGTTGATTACTTTTGATGCAGTGTTGGTCATTTCATTTAAAAAAAAATGTTTAGGTATTAAAAAGGTCTTAAAAGTCCTTAAATTGTCACTTCACTGTCATCTTGGGACCCACCAAAAAATCATATGGGGACCCCCCCTGGGAGTCCCGACCCACAGGTTGAGAACCACTGCTATACAGTATGTCCTCCTTAAGCCAAATTGAAGCCAAAATGAAAATATTTTCAAGCTAACAACGCGTCACTAATCAGTTCTGGTTGGCAAGTGACACCGTCGTGCGACAGAGGTTTGACTCTTTTTTTACCTTGCTGTCTGTCTGACTGTTTGGTTGACTGATCATTGCCATCATTGTGTGTGTGTGTGTGTGTGTGTGTGTGTGTGTGTGTGTGTGTGTGTGTGTGTGTGTGTGTGTGTGTGTGTGTGTGTGTGTGTGTGTGTGTGTGTGTGTGTGTGTGTGTGTGTGTGTGTGTGTGTGTGTGTGTGTGTGTGTGTGTGTGTGTGTGTGTGTGTGTGTGTGTGTGTGTGCGTGCGTGCGTGCGTGCGTGCGCGTGCGTGCGCAGGCGGTGGAGGGCGAGCACACGTCCGTGGGCATCCTGGGCATCAGCAACGTGGATCCCTTGCTGCTGCTGGTGCAGTGGCTGCCGGAGCTGGACTCCTCCGAGCTGCAGCTCTTCACGGCCGACTGGCTGCGCCGCCTCTGCTGCCTCAACCGCCAAACCCGCGCCACCTGCGTCAACGCCACCATGGCCGTGCGGGCGCTGGCCGCCCTGGAGAGCCACGAGCGGCTGCACCGCGCCTGCGCCGAGAGCCTGCTGGTGCTCCTGGGCTCGCTGGGCTCCCAGTCCCTCGGCGCCAGAGAGCTCCTGGGTCTGCTGCGTCTGCTCCGGCCCCCGGAGGCTACCCAGCCGCACCCGTACGTGGGGGCGGCGCTCAGGGCCCTGCTCGCCATGGTGCGCAAGCAGGGCCTGGAGAGCTCCATGCAGTACTTCGACCTGTCGCCCAGCATGGCCGGCATCGCCGTGCCCACGGTGCAGCGCTGGCCCGGCTCCGCCTTCAGCTTCCTGGCCTGGCTGTCACTGGACCAGGACCAGCAGGGACCGCCCAGCAAGGGTGACAAGAGGAAGCAGCTGTACAGGTGAGAGGACATGAGGGAAGTGAAGGAGTGAGTTTAATGATGTAAAGTTAATATACACTAAATCTATGGAGAGAAGGAAAGAGGAAGCAAAATCGGTTGTCTTTCGTCCAGAATGTTTGTCACTCATAATTATCCGCAGAGGCTCTGTGCACTTGTCATCTTTAGCAAGCTAACACCCACAAAGTATAACACTGCATGTGACAGCTATTTTTAAGTGGCTGCTCCACGAGTCGAGTGAGGAAAGCTGAGTGCTGCACTGTGTGTGAGTGAGGCGGGGCTGCTACAGTACGTCGTGGGCAACAATGTGCGTGCGTGCGTGCGTGCGTGCGTGCGTGCGTGCGTGCGTGCGTGCGTGCGTGCGTGCGTGCGTGCGTGCGTGCGTGCGTGCGTGCGTGCGGCCTTTGTGACACTGCCGAGTGAGAAAAATGTAGTTTGGTTTCTTGACTTTTCCATTAGACAGAGAAATGAAGAGTCATAGGAGAACGCGTGGCTGGTATTGATTGTGCAGAAATTGCGTATTGAAACGGTTTCAAATATTCTGAAGTAATCTCTTTAGCAGCACCTCACTAACTTCTGGGGGAAGAGAAAGAGAGAGAACAAATGGAACTATAGCAGACAAAAGAAGGTTGCTTCCCAGTCTATAAAAACACTCCAAAAATAAATGAGTGGGGGCAATCGTGCAATCGGGCAACCATTAGTGTCAATGGCTGATTCTTCATCGTCTATGTTGACACTAGTAAGGGTGCTTAACCACTTAAGCACCCTTAAGCATCCAGCATCCTATTCTGGGGGGAACACTTGCCAAAAAATAGCAGATCTACAAACTTGAGCTTGTAGATCAGCTATTTTTAGCGAAGAGATTTGGTGTAGCGGTCCACGTACAGTTGCAGCTCAGGTTGGTTTCATTAAGACTAGAGGGTTTAAGCGGTTAAAGAACGCTAGGTGTTTCTTCTCACTTGTTCTTCTCCTCCTGTGTAGCTTCTTCACTCCGGGGGGCACCGGGTTTGAAGCGTTCATCAGCTCAGCAGGGGTCCTGGTGGTGGCTGTGTGCACCAAAAAGGAATACGTCACAGTCATGCTGCCAGATTACTGCTTCTGTGACTCCCTGTGGGTGAGTCATTTGAACCACTTGAGTCCTACAGTAGCATCACTCCTCTGGAGTGTACAGTACGTTCAATGAACATTGAAGTTTAGAGCTAATCAAATGAATTGCATTGTTGAAATTAGGAAGGAGTACACATTAGGAGTCGTCATATATTAATAGAATGTAGTAATAGAATCAAAGAGAATGTAGAAGTGTGTGTGTGTGTGTGTGTGTGTGTGTGTGTGTGTGTGTGTGTGTGTGTGTGTGTGTGTGTGTGTGTGTGTGTGTGTGTGTGTGTGTGTGTGTGTGTGTGTGTGTGTGTCATTCTTAAAGACAAATCTGTCTTTAACCCATTAAGACCGGGAACGCATCTGTGTCATTTTAGATTTCTTTGGCTATTCAAAAATAGCAGATATACATGCTTGATGAGCTTGTAGATCTGCTATTTTTGGAAAATTGTGAACATTTTGTGCAAATTGTTCAATATATATTTTTTAAAGCGAGTATTTGTAACTCAAATCTGTGTGTGTGTGTGTGTGTGTGTGTGTGTGTGTGTGTGTGTGTGTGTGTGTGTGTGTGTGTGTGTGTGTGTGTGTGTGTGTGTGTGTGTGTGTGTGTGTGTGTGTGTGTGTGTGTGTGTGTGTGTGTGTGTGTGTGTGTGTGTTTACAGCACAGCATTGGTGTGGTGCACGTGCCAGGCAAGAGGCCGTTTGGTCAGAGTTTGGTTTACATCTACGTGGACGGACAGCAGAAGCTGTCGGCTCCGCTCAAGTACCCCACCATGACAGAGGTGAGACACGTGTCCCCCAGTTGTACAGGATTCGCTCAGTTGTGCATTTCATGTATTGTTGAATGACAATAAAGCTGTCTATCTATCTAGGATGACTGAGCGGGGATCCATACGGTATCCATTACATCTCGCCCATGTCACTGTAGTCGATTTAGTTCATTTTTAGTTTCAATTATCGTTAGTCAGAATCACTGCAGCTTCTTAAAACAGTCGTCCAAAAATGACTTAGCTGTTTGCAATAAAATAATCTTTTTTTTTAAAACAGCAAATATCAATCAATCAACTTTATTTGTGAGACCCAGGGGTCCATTAAAAACATGAAAAAACTCTATAGTGTACATACAGATTCCGTGACCTATTTTACCTATGTGTACTGTATGTTTAGTGGACTGGCTAGATTTACATCATCCCAAAATCTGTTGACTAGCACAGTGGTAAAAAAAGACATGTTTTAGTACATACGAGTATGAGTACATACAAGTATGAAAGTGCGGAGACTGGACCTGTTGGGTATTACGTTAGTTCTCAAAGTGTGTACTTATACTATTATTTATACTTTGGCTATTCAAAAATAGCAGATATACAAGCTGGCCGCGTTATGAGCTTGTCGATCTGCTATTTTTGTGCAAATCTTTGAATATATATATATTAACTCATTATCTGCCAAAAACGTTATAAACGTTTTTGAGAATTTGCAAAAAAATTGCAAAAAAAAATCTAAAATTATTCTTTATTTTTGGGGGGTTTCCGTTCGTCCAGGAGAACTAGGAGATAACATTTTCCAAAAAGTTGCTCCTCCATTCACTTCAATGTTAAAAAATAAACGGACAATTTTTTATTTTTTTTTACCGTACTAGCTTAGAAAACACTGGCAGTCTGTGGGGGTAAAAAGAAAAAACTCTGGCAGTTTAAGAGTTAAAGCGAACATTTTTAACTCAAACCTTTGCTTCTGGAGGTCCCTGGGACAAAACAACATTGAGATGGGGGGTCCGCAGCCAAATGCATATCATTTTTAGTGGTCCTTGACAAGGATCACTGTATCACACCACCTCATTGTCATTGTGGTTTCTCCTCTGCCCTCCTCCACCCACAGCCTTTCACCTCGTGCTGCATCGGCTCGGCGGGCCACCGCACCACCACGCCCCCGCCCTCTCAGATCCCCGACCCGCCCTTCTCGTCGGCGTCCGCCACCTCCACCGGGCGCCCCTCTCTCGGGGGCATCCTGTCGCCGCACGCCTGGGGCGGGCTGCTGGGCGGGGGCAAACCCGAGTCGCTGACCAAGCTGATCTCGGCGGGGACGCAGGACAGCGAGTGGGGCAGCCCCACCTCCCTGCAGGGCCAGCTGGGCAGCGTCATGGTGTTCCACGAGCCGCTCCAGCCCAATCACATCAAAGCCATCTGTAGCGCCGGTGAGCCAGGGGGGGGGAAGTCAAGGCCAGTCCAAACCACACCAGTGCAACTCCTTGCAACATGCAACTACTCGCAACTACACTGCTCAAAATAATTAAGGGAACACTTTGATCCCTTAATTCTTTTGAGCAGTTTTTGTTAGCAGTATGTACACAGTTCATGAAAACTCAAAAATAATAAAGGGATCAAAGTGTTCCCTACATTTCTTTGAGCAGTATACTTGCAGCCATTATCCCCAATGGCAGTTGCAAGGAGTTGCATTGGTGTCGACGGACTGACCTTAAAATTGAGGATTGAGAAGAGATTCAGTATCGAGATATCAAAACAGAGAGAAAATGTGGCAATATTGAGATTGTTATGTACATATTGAATATTAACATTTGACAAGTTGATCAATGTTACTGTATCTTATCTGCTTTTCTGTCCTTGTATCTTACTCTCTCTGTCTCTCTCTCTGTGTCTCTCTGTGTCTGTCTGTCTGTCTGTCTGTCTCTCTCTCTCTCCCCAGGTCCAAACTGTATCTCTCCATTCCAGGAGGCGGACCTTAGCGACCTCTCAACCAAACTGCTGCTGCATTATTCACCAAAGGTGACTGGCACACCCGGCCATGACTCATCCCATTTCACTGCTCATACCAACTCTTGCCTTTCTACTCTCGTGTGTAACTGAAGTGAATAATAGAGCCCCTATAGTGTCATTTGACCTTGAATTTGACCATTAGAATGATAACGGCATTAGAACAGCTCCACGGACAAGGACATTATTCTTTATTTTTAGAATCATTATTGCATAACATTTGTGTTACGCAATAATGATTCTAGCAGTACTTGTTCAGCTGTAGGTATGGGTTGAGCAGTGGTGGAAAAAGTACTCACATTTTTTACTTAAGTAAAAATATCAATACTACAATGCAGAAATACTAATGTTACAAGTAAGAGTCCAGAATGAATAAAATACTTGAGTAAAAGTACAAAACTATTGGTATCAAAATGTACTTTAAGTACCAAAAGTAGAAAGTACTCATTATGCAGAATGTCCCATTTCACAAGTTTTCAAAAATCTTTTGAAAAAAGCAGATCTATAATTATAGTGGAGTAAAAGTACAATATTTACCTTTTGAGGTGTAGTGGAGTAGAAGTAAAAGTATTGAAACATTCCTCAAAAGTGAACTTAACACTTGGGGTGCCAGAGTTTTATTAAAAAAGTGTACGTTGAGTGCCTGAATTTTTAACCATTTTTGAACCTTTTTCAAGTAGTCACAAAATATTTTCAGTGATCACCGTCCTCACGGTGATCCCCTCATTACACACATAGAGGTCTCGTACAATCGGGGGGAAAAAATTAAAAACATTCGGTAATCCGTTCCATAGTTGCAGCCAGTTGAATATAGTCAAAAATACATTGTAAAAACAAAAGTACACAGGAGCAGAGATACAGGCTTTTGAAGTCATAAGTTAACCAGGAAGTGGATTAAAGTCGTTTTTTTTTTTCAAAAAACGTATACTGTATATACGGTTTTGGCACTCGACGTCAGTTTTTGAAAAGAAGTATATATACGGTTTTGGCACCCAATGTGTTAAGTACAGTACTTGAGTAAATGTACTTAGTTACTTTACACCACTGAAGTAGGGTTACCTCTGCTCTGACTAAACGGTCCCTCTGGTTTTACAACAGGCCTGCAGGAACCCCATCTGTCTGGATCTGTCTCCAAACCTGCTCCACGGACGGCTGACTGGGAACAAAGTGGTCAACTGGGACATCAAGGTAGAACACACACACCCTAGTGCTTGTGAGTCTCTCGTATGTCTCGGGGGGGGGCTGCTTCGCCTGTACAGGGAGGTCAGAACACCAGGTTACACACACACAAAACTGCCGCTACAGGCGGTATACCCATGAAGTAAACACTAAATGTATTCAATTAATTATCCGCTTAAGCCCCTATATACTGTACTTCGCCGTAAGAGGAATAAGCTTTTTTTTGCGAAAAAAAAGCTGATCTACAAGCTCACACCGCATCGCGAGATCTACTATTGTCACTAGTTTTGAAACATTGTCAATACTTTGGAACATTTTGGAAAATATGCCGAAAATAGAGATACATTAATTATTGTAGTTAATTGCATTTTTGTCTATTTATTTTCTTGCATAACACAAAGAAGATCCAACATCCCAAATACCCCATGGAACCACACCCTCGTTCATACAAGTATATTGCACAACTGAGACATTGAAATAGGATGCAAATACACAATATAAAACAATAACTTACCTATTATGGTTACTTTACTATTGTCCCCTGGTAACTGGGGTCTGGGATGGGTCTGTGGGTTTTTCTGTTAATCTTTTGAACAAACCACTGTGGCCTTGTGGTTAGAGTGTCTGCCCTGACACTGGGAGGTCGGGGGTTAGAACCCCGGAGAGTCATACCAAAGACTATTAAAAAAAGAAAGGAAGAAAACGGTACCCAATGCCTCCCTGCTTGGCACTCAGCATTCAGGGGTTGGATTAGGGGTAAGTCCCTGTGACATACTAACGTCATGTCCAGGGGGTGCACTCGTACATTAAGCTACCTCATGCTAAGGAAATAGGAGAAAGGCTCCTGATCTATGGGCCACATGGCTCGGGAACCATTGGTTCCCAAGGCTACATACTTACATTTTAATAAAACTTTTTGTTATGGGTCTAGTCTTGTACTGGATGTCTCTGCTATGTAGCAAAACATTTACACTGCAGCTCCTGTGTGGTCTTTGTGTAGAGACAGTACACACTGTTGTACGTACCGTATGATTCCCATTCCCAACTTTATTTTGTGTGAATTAAGCAATGGTTTCAAAATACAGATTTTGGATTTTGACGGGCCAAAATATAGCGAAATACCCAGAGCCTAAATTAATTTGATCTATTTTCTTGTATGTAATTTATATTAAAACACAAGTAGATGCATGTGAAATAGGTCTTTGTTTTCTGTATGAGGAGATTGTGTTGCTGAAGGATGCTTTGGATAAGTGTACATGTGTGGTCACAGGGATTGAACCTGTGACCCTCTGGTTGCAGGAGGGTCTTTACCAGAAGACCCATGCGTTGTTATAAACATGCAGAGTTAAACGTCACTGTCGGCAGAGGGTACATGGGGTCCAGTGCTGGTAGAATCCAATCCAAACTCCATACTTTTAGTCACTGAACCAAATCTAGACATCTGTTTTGTATTTTTGGTTAAAAATACAAATTCATTGAAAATATATTGAAACGGATATTTAGAACCAATATTTATTTGATATTGGTTATTTTGGACTTAATCTTGCTCATGTACGTTAATTGAATAATCGAGAAGCAGTTTTTTTGTTACATATTTCCTTGATTAATTTCTTGTCAACATGTCAACGGATCAACACGAAGTTTTAAATAATTGATTAAATCGATTAGTATGATGAACCACTTAACCCTGGCCTGTATTATTATTTGTTGTACAAAAATAGTATAACAAATTTGTATAGAATTGCAAAATAGCCAATATACAAGCTCACGTCACAGAGCATCACATTGTGACGCGTTGTGAGCTTGTAGATCTGCTATCTCCCCCTTCTTTTTAATAGTTGTTCATTAATCGAGGTAAAAGTTTGAAATAATTGTGATATCGATTTGAGGTCTTATCGCCCAGCCCAATGATCACCTGTGTAGGTGTCATTTCAAATGTTCCTCTTCTAATGCTCACATCCTTGGTGCCTGTGTCAGGACGTGATCAACTGTGTGGGTGGTCCACCGGTGCTGGTCCCCATCCTGGAGCAGTTGGCTCTGCTGACCCCCGATCAGCAGTGCAGCGACCCCACCGCGGGGTCCGAGTTCATCACCCCTGATGTGACCTCGCCCGCCGCCGGCGGTGAGGGAGACTGGGTCATCCTTCCATCCAATAGGGCTTCAGGTGTGTGTATACATACAGTGGTTTGTGTGTGTACAGTATTTGTGTGTGTGTGTGTGTGTGGGGAGGTGGCCTTTAATAATGCTACAAACCATAAACAGTCAGGAAAAGTTGTATCAATGTACTGCATCTGTTAGCAGCATTACAGCATGTCGTCGATGTCGGGTGGAAAGCTTGTATAAACGTATCTACAAGTTCACAGCGCGTCACGATCCGACACATTCTGAGCTCGTAGATTGATTAGCTATTTTTGCTACCTTGTGTGACACTGAATTCATTTATGGGAAAACTTAAAAAGCTCAAATATGGAGAAACAAGGTTTCTGCCCGACAGCAATGATGTAAACTGTATTGTTGTTTCTGTGTGTTCTCAGAGGCGCGTCTGGAGAAGAACCTGGTGGCCACCTTCCTGCTGGTCCTCAAACACTTCCTGCAAAGACACCCCATCAACCAGGAGAGTCTTCTGCACTCGCATGGAGTAGCAACAATGGGAGCTCTGCTGCAGAAGGTATCAATGCTGACACTGTGTGTGTGTGTGTAAGTGTGTCTGTCTGCGTCTCCCTTGCTTAGTTTATCCTCTGTCTCTTTCTATTTTCTCCCCGTCTGTCTCTTTCTCTCTATGATTTTTACGGTGTGGTTCTATAGGATGCACTGCCATCTTGAAGAGGGTCTGTGTGCCTGGAGCTAATCTCGCAAACCACTGTACCGATCAGCGCCACATTTCTTGTGCACACCTCCAATCAGAGCATGTGAGCGGAGCGACGCGATTTTGACGTGAGCGCGGAGCGGGTTATAAAAAGGTTGGAGCGCTACTCAGAGCGAGGACCGCCTCCCGCTCCAGGCCGCCCTCGCGGGGGCCGCGCACCGAATGTTTGATCAGCCCGGTCGCACGGACTCAGAGACACACAGACATGTGCAGTGCACAGCGCACCGAGATGTCATTAGAATTTCTACTTTCTTTTTCTTTTCTTTTTTTTTACTGTTGAGCGACCCGGTTTGAGCGGAGCGTGGAGCGAGATTTGCGCAAATCAACGTGAGCGAGGAGCGGAGCGCGGGGGGGGTTTAACATGAGCGAATAGCGAGCGGCATTTCAGCCCCCTGGAGCGCGGAGCGGCATTTTCACCCGCTCCGCTCCGCTCACATGCTCTGCCTCCAATAGGCCAAGGAAGTGTTTCCACTAATCTAATTCTTTTCACATATGGTTTATACTTTATGAAATATTTTACTTAAATTCCATAATGGCCAGGCATGGAATGCTCTGAATCATACGTCATAGATATGACATGCTGCCTGTCACTGTATATGGCATACTATACAGTAGATGACTGACATCATAGATGACACAGGTCACAGGTTGGCCTCATGAAGTCTGAGATCTGCATTAGAGTCACGCCGTTCCCATATGGATCTCTTTTTTTCTTAAGCCATCGGACAGATCCTTAACCTCACCAAACCCATGCCTAAAGTGCACCCTACAAACGGAACCTAACCTGAACCACTGCAAGCTATAATCGTGAGATTGCCCTCGTCCAATCAAATGGCATAGATCACGGATATACGTATCTGCTAACACTGTCCCCAGCCAGGTGACTTGTCCTGGGGTCTTTTTCACGAAAGCGGAATTAAATTATCCTGGTTTAAAAGGCAAATCCAGGTTTGACAAGCCTGCGCTGTTCAGCCTGGTTTATTCAGTTCCACGAACGCCAAGCCGGGCTGAGAAGGAGCGGCTTTGTCGAGCCAGGATCGTTAAACCAGGCTGAATGTGAGTTCACATATTCCTATAAAAGACCATGAAAGTCGATAGCAGAATCCTTGAACTTGACCAATCATGGAGCCCAAAACCAGAGCAGCGTTCTTCTCTGTGGCTGAACAGCAGCACTGCAGCAGCTCATGGAATCATACAAGGAAGTAAAATGTATAATAGGCTAAGCAAGAAAGGAAACACGGCCGCAATAAGTAGATCCAGGGAGAAAGCGTTGCAAAGTATTGCCGACAAATTAAATGCACAAGTTGTCCAAAAATATGCAATTAATTTATATACAAGTCCATAAATATATAATTCAGTTAGGCTTAAACATGAGGAGTTTAAGTGAATGTTGGAATTATAATTATAAACACTTAGAATAATTTTCTAATTTCTAAAATCGAAGATCTACAAGTGAAAAGCTTGCCTTTTGGCGTTGACCCCCGACAGAGGTCCGGGGTACACGGGGGTCCGGGGGTCAACAGGGTACACGGGGGTCCGGGGGTCCACGGGGGCGGGGGTCCGGGGGTCCGGAGATCCATGGGGGGCCGCGGGTCTACACGGGGGTCAACAGGGTACACGGGGGTCCGGGAGTCCACGGGGGCGGGGGTCCACGGGGGTCCGGAGATCCATGGGGGGCCGCTTGTCTACGGGGGTACACGGGGGTCCACGGAGGCGGGGGTCCACGGGGGGCCGGGGACCCCCGGCCGCCATAAGACAAAAAAAAATCGGGCTTGTAGATCTTCGATTTTTGAATTGAATATTTGAATGAGAATTGAATAAGTGTGGAAAAACTCATTGGTTTACGATTAGAGTCATTGGACTAACAGCTATTTCACAAAACTTGAAGAACAAGGCACTGGATTAATAAAACTTGGCTGTTAGCCTGGTCCGGACCAGGCTAACTTCACAGCTAAATTGCCATGGTAACTAAGGCAGGATTGCATCAATTTTCTTTTGTGAAACCGGATCATGGATAAACATATCCAGGTTTACTGGCTAAATTAATCTGCCGAGCTAACTCAGCTTTCGTGAAACCGATTCCTGGATAATTTAAGCCAGGATAGCCGATTAAACCCGGTTTAAACCCGGTTTATCCCTAATCCAGGTTTCGTGAAATAGACCCCTGGATATCACTGACACTGTGTGTGTGTGTGTGTGTGTGTGTGTGTGTGTGTGTGTGTGTGTGTGTGTGTGTGTGTGTGTGTGTGTGTGTGTGTGGCAGCTTCCAGCGGGCCTGGTGGACGTGAGCGTGCTGGTGTCGGTGCAGCTGCTGGTGGAGCAGGTGACCTACGAGAAGAACCAGCCGCTGCTCCAGCAGCTCTACACGCACCTGCTGTTCAACTTCAACATCTGGAACCAAGGAGACTTCCCCCTGCGCATTGGTGAGCAGCGGTGTGGGTCATGTGTTTAGTTCAGTAATTAAATTAATTCAATATGATGCATGCATGCAAGACATAGTGTATATCTAGTCGAGTTGGATGGTTGTAGATGTGTTTGTGAGCAAAGGGATGTGTGTGCTGCTGGCCTATGTTGTTGCTGTTAGTGGGTTTGTTTCCATATGATTGTGATCACTGTGCTGTTTTGTGTTCTCTTGTGGCGACAGGTCACATCCAGTACATGTCCACCGTCATCAAAGACAACAGGAAGCAGTTCAGGAAAAGATACGGAGTTCAATTCCTGCTGGACACCATTCGCCTCTATTACGGGTGAGACTCCATATGCCAGAATACATTGCTGCGCTCGTTTTGTTGCACAGGACATTTAGGTTTTACCACCTTTAACACCTTGAGCTGTGATAGTGTGCATATTGCACGGCTGACTGTAAAAGGAGTTCTACCCGTCCCTGATTTCAGTTACAAATGAGGTAATAAGATCCCAAACAAATGCACTTCCTTACGTATGTTTTCATCTTTTGTTTTAGAAAGAACACTAATAAAGAGAGTGAACTGAGTGAAGATGACGTTCGCACCATCCGTGCCTCGCTCTGTGGCCTCCTCAAGTACTACATCAGCAAGGGCATGTCCCAGGACGAGATGCAAAGCATCCTTGGACACATCGCCGCCATCGGAGACGAGGAGCAGGTGAGGGCTGGAGCTACGTAGTGACAGGGCACCCGATTTGAAGGCCTTCTTATGAATGCGTTCTTATGAATGACATCACATTGCATCAACCACATAACCACAACAACCCTGGTTTGGTCCTGGAACCTGTGTTGCACTTCTTGCATGTCAGGCTTGTCAGCCCTCCATTCCACCCTCATCTTTTTTGGTGCTCCTCACTGCCACTTAAAGGACAACGACTAACCTGAGTCCTGTGCTTGTTTATAGCAACACATTGCTCTTAACTCTGAGCTCTCAACACACACAACGCTGCTGGAAAGTGTTATGGTAGATTTAGAACGACGGGATTCAGGTTGAAAATCAGCAACGTTGCCCTCTTGACGGGCAGCACTCGACAGTGGCTCAGGAGGTAGAGACAGGCCGTCTGAGAATCGGTTTGATCCTCGACTCCCCCAGGCTTTGTGTCACCTGTGGTTAAATGTCCCTGAGTAAGACAATTAACCCCTAACTGCACCCCCGTGCGCTCACTTGGAGCAGCACACTGCTGGGTCAAATGCAGAGAAGTGATTTCCATTTGGCGATCACTACAAATAAAATAACAATTTTGTGAGAATACCTGTAGTGACACTTAATAACCCTTCAAACCCTAAATACTGGGGTCCCCCAGTGGTTTATACTTGATTCCCTCCTTTTCCCCTCCACCCCAAATCTCTTGAGTGAAAATAGCTGATCTACAAGCTCACACGTTGCGCGCTTTTCGGGATGCTAGGGCTCATGTGATTTAAAATGAGAATTCACTTACAGCTCTCCTTGCAGCTGAACGATCTTTTGTCCAGTGCAATATCCATCAGTATTCTCTGGCTCAAACTGAATGCTAAGCGTTTTCTGTCTCTTTAATCATTCTCGGAACCCTCCACCGCCCCCCCCCATCGAAACCACTCACTATCTTCAGTAGGAGCATATCAAGTCAGCTGTTTTGCAAGCTCCGATTCCGGCCGCATCCCTCCCTCCCTCGTTCACCTCCTTCCTCTCTCTCTCCTGGTTGTTGGGTCCAGGCTTGTTTTTCCTTTCCTCTGTCACTGTCCATATCCCCTTACTCTGGTGTCGTTACTATGCGGATGCTGACATCATCCTGTACAGACATATGGTCAGTATAATCTGGACATCCTGGTTCCTCTGTTGGCCGTCTGCCTGCTCTCATCTCTGCCCCCTCTCATTCATCTTCAGGACAAATCCAGGCGTTCCGTCTATTTGTGGTTATTGGAAAAAGACTAAATATGTATATGACTGATTGCACTTATAAGCACCAAAATAACATCAATAGAAAGTGTCGAACCACCGATGTCTGTGCTATTAAGTGACTCTGATGTTATCCAGTGCCTGGGTTTGATTATAATTTGTGATACAAATAACGTACCTTCCCCTGGACCTCCAACTGCTTTGCTAGTAGCTCAAAATTACTGTATGTAGCTAAAGTGTAATAGATAACGTTTGAAGACCCTAAATAGTTATTTATTACCCCAGTATAAATGCAGCATTGTGAATTAAGCAGAGTGCAAAACAAGCTGGCATACAAAAACCTTTGTAAATACAGTTTGAATACTGTGGTGTTTGTAGAGCATGGTACTGTATGTAGGAACATACTGTAGGTATTGTAGGTGCACTCATTCTGGATGTGTGTGTGTGTGTGTGTGTGTGTGTGTGTGTGTGTGTGTGTGTGTGTGTGTGTGTGTGTGTGTGTGTGTGTGTGTGTGTGTGTGTGTGTGTGTGTGTGTGTGTGTGTGTGTGTGTGTGTGTGTGTGTGTGTGTGTGTGTGTGTGTGTGTGTTGCAGCTGTGTGGGTTACTGGAGCTGTTGATAGGCCTTCTACAGAGCAGTCCAGCCAAAGACCAGCTCTTCCTGCTGCTATATGAGCCCGGGGCTGCAGACTCCTGCTACGCTCTGCTGCTCAACAACAAGCACTCGGACCGCCTCCGGGAGCTCGTCTTCAAGGTGGGCCCTAGTTTGCACACTGCCCAGACCCATTCTGAGCTCCACGTTTTAAATCCATGGTCCTCCGCCTCAGGCCTGGGAGCCTATCGACCCCCACACAGTAAAATCCTTTAACTCTTGGAGTGCACAAATGCAACCAATGGCCCTTACAGGTCCAGGTGGTTACATTTGTACACTCTTGGGGTTAAGAATTTATAAATGAATACTGAGGACTTTACTATGCATGGGGATGGGGTTTCCCAACCCTCCGAGTCTGATGTAAGAGCAAAATAGCTGCCATGTGAATATGATCAGTGATGGTTTTCTATTTTACCAGAGAGTTCATTGCGTTCAGCTTAATTAGCAAATTAATTTAACTATACAGTAGGATAGAATGAAACACATGTTTGCTCTGGGTTTTCATAGACAGAGTTGAGAACCATGGCTTTAAATATCGATGGATTCCATTCATTATTCCAGCTGAGCAGCACAGTCTTAGACCCTGTGTGTGGATTGGACAAAGATGATGGGGATCAATTTAATCCTTTTCATCTCTTCATTGATGTTAAATGGAGATTAGTTAATTAAGTTGTTTGTTGCATTGATGTCTTTGGTATGTTGCACACGTTGATCTTGACTGTACTATTAATTAGGCTTTACTAAACCAGATACGTTACCTGAGAACATGTCATTTGTCATTTCCCATAACAGCCTGGGAAACACGGCAAAAGAATTTGAAGAAAATTAAATACACGATAAAGAACTGAATTGATGTCTTCAAGAAGTTCCATGGTCACGCTTCTTCACGTAAAACAAAATCCACAATGCCGTAATGCTTTAATTTCTAATTGAGCGTGTTGTGCATTCCCCAGCTGTTTGAGCGCATGCTGCGCTGCGACCGCGTCTATGAGAGGAATAAGCAGCGTCTGAGGCTGAGGGAGGCGGGTTACTCTGGCCTGTCACTGCTCTTCTCAGACCTGCACATCACCCCCACCCTGGTCCGCTGCCTGCTCAACCAGGTGCTCCACACAGGTGAGGGGAAATCACTTTACTGCATTCACCCAGTAGATGGCTGCTCAGATGAGTGCATGGGAGGAGCAGTTACAGTTGTAGATGTCTTGCTCAGGGACACTTACGAGCCTATGAGCTTATGAGCCTACGGTCAAACTGGGTACCTTCCCATTCCTAGGCGGCCTCTCTACCAACTCATCCATGACCTTCACTGTCAAACACTGAGTGTTAACTTAACTGGATAAATGAACACTGACAATTTTACTGTGTTGTTTATCTACGCTTGCAGACAGCTAGCAATGACTAAACACATACAAACATGCTAACATATGCTACTGTATATCGTGAACCTAATCGATACAATCACAGCATTGTAATGTACCATCACTCTCTGGGATGCTTTGCTAGAATAGATGATTAGATGCCTTGCTCATCTAACCATTGGCGCTTCGGTTGCAGTCCAAGGGCACACGGCTTTCATCTCTCCCCCGCATTCAAAAGATACATTTTACTTTATCATATTTAATGTTGAATTTATGACTATTACAGTGACATAGTTAACTGGCTAATACTGCTACGCACGCACGCACGCACGCACGCACGCACGCACGCACGCACGCACGCACGCACACACACACACACACACAACAACCACACCACAACAAACAGTGTGGGATGCCAGGATTCCTACCCCAGTCACCCCCTTACTTTCCAGTAAGACCAATTCAATTTAAGTGGCCATTCCTTGAATGAATTGAATTAATGAATTACATGAACTCTCATTGAGCACCAAGGCAACTTTCTCATACTTAAGCCTATTAAGCTGAATTTTTTGTTTATTTATACACGCACACACAAGTTTGTGCACACACACACATACACAGTAGAGGAGGGGAAAACGACTGTCCTGGGACGTGGATTTAGCGTTTAGTCAATGCAGTGTGTTATGAAGTTTATCGTTGAGGTTACAGAGTGCACAGAATGGCTGCCTGTCTGCCTCTCACAGGGAGTTAACCAGGCAATAGAGTGAATAATCTTGTGTGTGTGTGTGTGTGTGTGTGTGTGTGTGTGTGTGTGTGTGTGTGTGTGTGTGTGTGTGTGTGTGTGCAGATAACGTTGTGAACTACAAGGACCTCATGGCTCTCGTCCAGCTTACTCACCGGGCTGGACCCAACGTGCGCCTTATTGTCTGCAAAAGGGTAAACACACACACACACACACACATCCACACACACACACACACACACACACACACACACACACACACACACACACACACACACACACAGTGAACACTTTACCCTGTCTCATCTCCCCTCTCTCTGTCCTACCTCCACCCCACCTCTACTCTACTTTTAATTTAATTGTCTCCTCTCCTCTTCCCACCCCTCCGCTCCAGGTTCATCAGTTGCTTCAGTCCCAGCAGGAGGCAGCGGTGCAGATCGCCAGGCAGCAGTGTTGGCAGGACACCCTGATGAGGTTGTACCTGCGAGTCGGAGGGGAAGGGGGCTCGTCCTCCCGGGGAGCACCGGACTCGGTCAGCGCCTGCAGCCTGGACCTGGGCCTGGGACCGGGTCGGCCCAGCAGCGGCAGCAACCGCCTGGAGCTCCCCTTGGAGAGGAGAGGCCGGGCGGGCAGCGCCGGCCGGCTGGACCGGCTGGAGGACGACCGCCTGAGCGTGGGCGACGCTCGCTCCGTGGACAGCCTGGACAACGGAGACATCATCTCCCTGGTGGACACGCCTTCCTCGTCCGCCTCCGCCGAACCCAACCTCACGCCCTTCAAGCCCTGGGCGGCGGGCAAGTCCGGGGGCCTGAGCATCGACCTGTCCTACCTGCAGGCTTACGAGGCCGGGGAGAGCGGGAGCCAGACGCCAGGCAGCATGCCCAGCACGCCGTCACCCCTGGAGACGGCCAAGCCCTTCCCGGGAGGCTCCGGGGAGCGCGAGGCCACGTCCTCCCTGGCGGACGACAGCTTCCTGTTCAGCGACAACATCTCCCTGGGAGAGTCCTTCAACAGTGTTGAGGTGAGGGGGGGGGGGGGTGCACGTGGGGAGCCTTAATGTGAGCCGCCGCACTGCTTCGAGAGTCCACTCTTTTAGAAATATCTCCTCTAGGTGCAGAGAGTTTTCCCTGGAAGCCGGAGGATTCAGAAGGTGCAAGTAGTTGCGAAACCAAATCCCTGCATGAAATGTAGGGATTAGCTGACGTGTCTTCTGACTCAGTGTGTAAAAATGTCACCGACATGTTAGGGGTGTTGCAGCTCTCACTTTCATTTGCCTCACTGCTCTATAAAATCCTGAGTGTTAACTGCAATCCATAACTTTCACGTCCTAGCCGGGATTTGAACCCAGCTTTAATTTAACTCGCACTGTTTTTAAATTAAAAATATTTTTACACTCTCTGAGTTACAAATGGATAAATTAACACTGAGGATGTTACTGCATGATCTCATGTTTGGAATTCAAACAATGACCACTAATCATACACTACTAAACTTTACTGTGTGCTCTCATGTTTGAAACGACCACTAATCATACAGCAGTAAAACCATATCCACAAAGGGCAGGTTGTAGCAGGTGCCAGGGTCTATCTATGTTTGTTGTGATGTCATTGTTAACAGTGACAGATTCAACACCTGCTTAGCTTGCGGCCTGACTAACTAAGTTAACTTCACCGCGTTCATCGTCTGTATCTGTTGTTGCAGACAACATCGGTGTTACAGGAATGTATTGTTCCATTGCCCTCAATGGATCATTATTCAAAATACAATTGTATTTGCACACTGCAATGCATTAATAATTTACTGTTGTTCTACAGCAGAAAACTCGTTTTCACTTCTCAATATACTCTCTTTCGCAATGTTGTTCTGAACCGCAGCTTAACGTAATATGCCCCAGGAGGATTGTTGCTTGTATTTCTATCCTGTGCTGCCATAGACGCCTACAGACAATTATTTTTGGTGGTGTTGGTTCAGTTACTAAATACTATGTGCGGGACAGAAGAACATGTGAAAACCGAAAAATTGTGAGTCCAAAAAATGGATTATGAATCATTATCACAGGTAAAATATCGAGAGGCTGTCTCTTCCTCACACTGAGAAAGAGCAAGACGTTAATCGAAAGGTCACCTTTGGTGGCAGTCCAATACATTTCCATGGGAGCATGATCCAGTGTATTTTTCTGTTTTGAGTTTGAGACGTTGAAAAGTTACATCATGAAAGTTAGATCATTCCTCCTATGAGACAACATTCCTCACATGGATCTTCTACTGACATCACTCTCTCTCTCTCTCTCTCTCTCTCTCTCTCTCTCTCTGTCATGGTCAGCGGGCTGAGGAGGAGCTGTGTAACATGCTGCTGGAGATCCTGCTGTGCGTGATGTGGCGTGGTGTGGAGGGATCGGACGACAACGCCTGGCTAGAGAGAGGCCAGGTGTTCTCGGCTCTGACCAAGCTGGGCACGGCCAACGAGCTGCTCCTGCCTATGGACCACATCAAGCTCAGGTCAGAGCAGAATCAGGGATGGGAGTTTACAGGCTTTCAACGCTTCAACCCTCTTGAGCCATAAAGAGGCCGTCCCCACCGAGAATGATAACTATAAAGATAACGATGTCAAACGCGTAGAACGTGACGCCCTGTAATTACGAATGGATTTTTATTGGCTGCCAGTGTTTCTATCGTTTACCATTGTCGTCGTCTTTATAGAGTAGAGTTGAGTTAGAACGACAATGTTTTTTATAGTTATCATTATTAGTTCTTGGTGTGGATAAACAACATACTCTACCATACAGATTGGTTCAAATCATGTTTCATTCATTAAAATAATTTCTGTTTTGCAGCTTTAAAGTCATACTGTGTAACTTTTTAAATCAAAAGTTATTTTTGATATAAACACTATTTTATATCTCTAAACACTATTGAGTCATGAGTGTCTGCCCGCAACATTCGCACCAAAACAACACAGGTATCGGAAGTGTACTGGAAATGTATTTATTCAAGTATTTTAAAGTTGACGCAGACGGCACTAAAACCCTGCGGCTTTCATTTTGGAGTGGTTTGCCCATGTTCTTGTTTCAAATTGAAGTCTTGGAATCGCATTTCCAACAGACACAACAGAGCTACAGTACTAGGGGTGTCCCCAAAAAGACAGACTTTAAAATAAATAGACTCTCTCTCTCTCTCTCTCTCCAGCCTGATGGAGCGCATGCTGGAGTGGGCGGTGAGCGACAACCGCGAGGCGTCGGCCGCCACGCTGCCGCAGCACACGGAGAACGCGGTGCGCCTGCTGCACGTGGTGCAGGACTTCCTGCAGGCCGAGGGCCTGGTCAACCCGGCCCTGTGGACGGAGAAGGCGCTGGAGGAGACGGTGACGCTGATGGACAGCCTCATGGTCTGGTACTCCTCGGGCAGCCAGTGGCTGCAGCTGTCCCAGGTCGGCCTCCGCCTCCTGCTGGGTTTCATGGCCCAGGAGGACCCCGAGGTGAGGCTCTTATCTGTGGTGCTGGTGGTCCATGCCAGTGATTCCTCAACCTTATTAATTTCAAGGACCCCCAGTTTGATATGTATTAGGCCTCGGACCTCCATTAGACCCAGGTCTCCGGGAATAACCTCAGTGTTCATTTAACTCAGAGAGTGTACAAATTTGATTCCATTTGTACCCTCTCGGAGTTAAAGACCCCTAAGGGTCCATTTGGTTCCTAACCAGTGGTGTGTTCTACCGTCAGATGCTGTGTACGGCGTATACCTTGAGATTTTTTTCCGGCGCTACCGTATACCTTCAAAAACTGTTTCATCCATTGAAAACGCGAGAGCGTATACCCACGACCACGCGCATCGTAGCGTAGCGTATACCTTCCGAAAAAAAATAGAACGCAACACTGTTCCTAACTATCAATCACTTAGCTGCAGACCCCCCCACCCCTCAAAAACCCAGGGGTTCTCCGGACCCCACATTGAGAACCAGTGGTGTATGCGGTGTGGCGTGTTGCTGGGTGATGTGTATTGAGTTCTCCAACATGACATATGATATCAGAAGAAATGTGAGTTAGAAATGCACTCAAAGAGATGCTACACCTGCACCACAAGCTATATATAAGCATATAGCTTTGACCTTGCAATGTGACCTTGAACTTTGTCTGATTTGCTAAATTTGATCCCAATCGGATTAAAACAACCAAACGGACAGATTACAATGCACCCGCTCCACTGGGCGCAGTGTAAAAATGAATTATTGATTGTGCATGTCCATACTGTATGTGTGTACACTTCAGCAGAACATTCTGCTGACCCTGTACTTCTACAAAAACGGAGGCTTTTGTAGAAGTTATGGTTAGAAGCTTAGGTTTGGGTTAGGATTAGCATGTAGTGGTGAGGGTTTAAGGATTATGGAATGAGTGTAGCCAATAAAAAATAATATGTGTGCTTTAATTTAACCACTTATGGCCTCATATGATGAATTGCAAAAAGAGCCCTTCTCTACAATCTCAAAGCTTTTAGATCTGCTCTTTTAGCTATTTTTGAAACATTTTTACTCATTCACTGCCTGAATTATTTCTGGCCGCGTTTGCCCACTGCCAGAGATTTTTCATTGAAAAAAGAAAGTACTCAGGAGCCGAGATACAGAATTTTTAAGTTAACAAGGAAGTGGAAGGGGAGTCTAGATCTTCGAAAAATCATATCTCCTTGGTCTTTGGGTCAAATAAAAATAAATGTGTTTTTTTTTAAGTCGTTTTAGTCGTTCTAGGCAGGCATGGCTTATGGGACAAAAGTCGTTTTAGTCGTTCTAGGCAGTGAATGAGTTCATTTGAAACGTTTTTGAAATTGTTGTGAAAATGTTATACTATAATAACATGCCAAAAATAGGGACTCAAATTGGTTAAATAGGACAGTAGATGCAGTCAAAGACAGGACAGTGAGGGCAAACATCAGGGAAGGACATGTAAGGTAATATAGCCAGGGACGTTGCAATTATCTCAGCACACTCGGATGTGCCTTTTATGTACAGTACTACATAAACATGTCCACCGCCCAGGTGTGCGCCATGGCCACCGCCAAGCTGAACGGCATCCTGCAGACCAAGGCGGTGTCCAGCCAGGACGAGGCCTGCTACCTGCTGGGCAAGGTGGAGTGCATCCTGCGACGCTCCATCCTGGAGCAGACGGAGGACACCTACTCCTTCCTGGTGCCCCTGCTCCGCACGCTGCTCTCCAAGGTCCACCGGCTGCTCTACATGGAGCTGCACCTCCCCCAGCTGCCCGACACCAACGGCAGCCCCTCCTTCTTCGAGGACTTCCAGGTGTACTGCAAGACGCCCGAGTGGCGCGTCTACCTGGACAAATACGTGAGCGAATGCCTTGCCTTATTATAGTTTGTTTGTTATTTGTTGTTGTCAAAGGTGGTGGTAGAAAATATCTTGATTGTGACCAATTTAACACACCTTATCTTGGTGCTGAAACAAACTGTAAAGCACAGTAATTACGTTTAAAGACAGGAATGCTTGCAACTCTTCATTTGTAATGCTCCGTACACAAAGTTTATTGAGAACAACGTTTAGATCCTTATGGATCTTCTTCAGGTTCGAAACAAGACAAAAATACTTTTTAACCCGACGAAACGCTTTGATTTGCCGCGTGGTCGTTCTAACGTCTGTGTGTTCCCTGCAGATCATCCCGTACATGAAGCAGTATGAGATCGAGACGTTCAGCCAGGGTCATGAGAGCATGGCTCTGTACTGGAAGGAATGCTACGAGGCCTTCATGGTCAGCCTGCACAAGAGAGAGAGGGAGCGTGGCGAGAGCAAGATACGCTTCCAGGTCAGTTTGAAGCCCCCCCTAGTGGTTCAGCCATTTAGTGCATGTACTTCCTCACTGTATATAGGCGGTGTATAGACTTATCCCAGTGGGATCAAACCTTTTAATTTCAATGCCCCAAGTTTGGTATGGAATTAGGCCAAAGGCCCCCATAAAATGGAACAAAATCTATTTTGTTCCTTACAATCAATAATTTTAGCTGGGTACTCCCTTGAACCCCCTCAATGACCCGTGGGGGTCCCTGGACCCCACTTTGTGAACCACTGTCTTATCCTATAAAATAAAGCAGATTCATTCATGCTCTGCATGCATGCTTGTGCATGTATGCAAAACTATGCATGCACGTGCTTGTGTGATAGCATAGATTCACTCACTACTAATTCACACGCTGTAATGCACAGGGACAGTTATTTTATTGTAATGACTGTAAGTTTGCGGGGGTGTACATGTATGTGGTACAAAGAGTGACCACAGGTTCCTCTTTGCCCAAGTCACCCCTCCCAAAGATCGTGAGAACCACAACTAAAAAAGGGGAAGCAAATAGTATCAACACAACACTATATAGCCTATTAGTGTATCAGTGATCTTGTGAGTGTGACATAAGAAGACTAATTTCAGACTCAAAGGTAGCAAAGTGTGAACAAATACACAGGTTCCAAATAGGGCTATATGTGTTGGCATTGGCCTGTCACAATTATTACATAATCGTCTAATCGCAATTATTTGAGATAGTCGCAATTATTTTTGCATAATTCCATGTTGAAGAATGTTCACACATTTTCAAATATATATATATATATATACACACACACACACACACACACACACACACACACACACATACATGCACACATGCACACACACTCTCACCGATCTCTTGTCTCTTCCTGTGATTCAGGAGCAGTTTGTGGAGCCCTTCTCCAGACGAGGCCGCCAGGAGAACCTGCGATACAACAGCATGCTGAAGCAGCAGCACAGTCAGAACAGCGCCACCTTCAGACAGTGGAAGGCAGCACGACGGGGCCTGGTGTGTGAGAGGGGGCCCTGGGCCGACAGGTAACCCACAGCTTATATACACCATACGATATTCTAAAGATGGTTCATAAACTAGCCACGTTCTAGAGCCTTACAGTAGCATCTCCAACTCGAGTGTGCCATTTCTTTTCATCCTCTAGTCGTGGTCCGCATCTATTGAGACATGCATTGGTGTGCCTTAATCTTTCAGTTTTTTAAATTTTTTTACACATGTTTTTTGTGTCTCCCCCTACAGGCTTCAGGACCAGATGCACTGGAGGGTGTCCAGTGCTGAGAACTACTCCCGCATGAGGCTCAAGCTGGTGCGTAGCTACAACTTTGACCCGCACCGCGAGGCCAGCGCACTGCGAGACAACCTGGGTAATGTCCATGACCGTCCATGTCTTACTGCTGATTCTAAACGTAATGTTGCCAAGACAGTGAGGCGTGTGTGTGTGTTTATCTGCTGGCTATGAAGGAGAAACATGAATAGAGCTAGAAATGTACTGAGAGATGCTACATGCACGACTCATGCTATGTATACGCATAATATCCTTTTATTTAAACTAAAAAGGAAACAATTTGTCAAAATGTCCCGACCCTACCCCCAACTCACCTGATAGGTTTGACCCCAGTTTAAATCAAATCTGGTTAAAACGTTTGTGGTAATAGCTCGGTGCAGGTATAAACAAAATGTCAAAGATGGAGATAGGACCCCACTGTAGATCGGAGAGTACATCATTCAGACGTCGGATCAGCTCAACAGCCTGCTTTAGCTTGGATGGAATAACTGGTCAGGTCTGGCTGCGTCTCGTCCCCTACATAAAATGGAAACGTTTTCGTAATAGGTTGTTTGATCGCACCACAGAACGCTGTCAATACATGGCTGGCAATTGAAAACAAAGGCTGTGTTTGGAAATCAATTGTGACGCATAAAAAATTCCACTCCACACATCTCTGTACATCCAGAACAAACCCCCAAGGATCAATAAAGTGAAATGTAATCTAATATGTATGTATCTGAACCTGACCCCCATGTCTCTCTCTCTCCTCCAGGCGTCCAGCAGCAGAGGGTGAACTCGGACTCCCTGCTACTTGAGGCGGTGAAACAGGTGAAGGTCAGCGACTTGGAAGATGACATCCTGGAGCTGCCAGAGGAAGACCCCGCCGCCAGCAGCAACCAGTCAGTATAAACCGGTGGTTCCCAGTGTAAACGTAGCGCGTTGTGTAACACAGTGATTATCATTCAAGGACCCACAGTTTCATATGCATTAGGGCACAAACCACATTTGATACATTTATTTTTTCATCTATAGGACCCCAATCTTCTACTACTCAATCAGAGAGTGTCTCCTTCTCAACCCCCAATGGTTCTATTGAGCCCCCCGCCCACAGGAGTGGCCCAATTGTCTCACAACTTGCTACAAAAATCGCTCATGCAAAACTATATAATCTCCTACATTTCATTTTCCACCTTCACATGTGTCTCCTTCTGTAATAATCAAAAAGTGCTATATATTTCATCTCAATTTACTTCCGGATGGTTCGTTTCACAACCTTTTTTGCCACATCCGTCACGGGAAAGAAACAAGCGGTCCCGTGGTCTATGGAAGCGAGCCCAAAAGCGCACCCAAATAAGCCCAAAATCGCTTATACAAAAAGTCAGACCTGGCAACGCAGCCTACGCCAATCATGTGTGAGAGATCTACAAGCTATGGGGCAGAGACTCCATGTGCCATACTCTGTATCTTAGCAACAACGAAAGCGCTCACTCTCATTGGTCGTGTCACGCTAAGAGCAGTTCCCAGACAATGGCATCGCAGACAGCTTGCTGTAGCCATCACAGTCAGTCGAAGCAACGACGGACAGGGCGCTGTGATAGTTGGCATGTAGCTAACGCTAACGTGGTTGTCATGCCTGCAGCGGCTGTGCAATCACTTTGTCAACAATGCACGTTCTGTGGTGAATGTTATTATTGCTGCTCAGTTAGCCCATTGTAGATGGTGTATGTTGTGGGCTTGTGGAGAACTGTGTAGCTCCACAGCAACTCCAGTAACTAACGTAATGGCAGGACCGCCCCGTGCAACGCACGTTTAGGCTGCATTATGGTAATGTTGTAATTTCAGATAATTTTGGTCCGATTAGGGCAGTGGTTCTCAACCTTTTCAGGCCGCTCCCAACTGGGGACCCCCCCCCCCCATTTTTGTTTGACTCTGTTCCACAAGTCAATATTGTGAAAATAGCAGATCTATAAGCTCAAAACGCCTCACGGCCAATGTTTTATAGTACAGTTTGTTGACTACTTTTGTTGCAGTAATGGTCTTTTCCTTTACTTTCGTTTTTTTATTGTCTCCGCCAGGCCGAAAGGCATGGCGCAAAAGTATGTTTTACCCCCTCCGTCTGTGGATACTGGATAGCACTCTCCCGCATCGTTGCCTTGATCGCAGCGAAACTGTGCACACACACTCCCTGGATGCCAATTCAGAACCTCTGCCCCATGTATTCACATGGCCCTGTTATAGTGCCACCAGGAGGCCGCTTTTTGCAAAACACATTTTTCCACAGTACTCCTACATATTTTGTCCAAACATCACGCAAATCGGTACACAGTATCTCTATAGTCATTAAAAAATACGGGTCTTTCACATTTTTCATATTCCATCCTGATTGGCTAAAAATGTCTCCCAACGTTTGCAGGACTGCTCCGTTTTGACCAAAATGCCTCAAATTATGAACAGAGCATGCACTTTCCGTGCAACTTTGCACCCACATTCCCACTATGCCGAGGAAGAAATTCCACTTGAGATTTTTCTAAACAGCCTCATGGTGGCGCTATAACAGCCCGATTTGTGTTTTTACCTATAACTGCACCAATCTGTGTAAAACCTTGTATGTGCACTCTAGAGGTCAAGGAAAAACCTTTGCCCTGCATTTTTCACATCTGCCTTTCATAGCGCCACCAGGAGGCCGACTTATGTCAAACATATTTCTTTACATTACTCCTTCCCCTTTTATCTAAATTTCACGCAAATCGGTACACATGATCTCTATAGTCATGTGATCAAGACGGATCTGTTTAATTTTTCATATTCCATCCCGATTGGCTAAGATTCACATCTAAAGTTTGCAGGAGTGGCCCGTTTAGAACAAAATGCTGCAAATCATGAATGCAGCGTCCGATTGCGGTCACCTTTGCACGCACATTCACACTATGTTGAGGAACAAGTGCTACCATTTTAACATTGGCCTGTGGGGGGTCCCCACAGACAGGTTGAGAACCACTGTATTAGGGGAGAGTCAGTGAGAGCTGGACAAACGAGGTAAAATATGTCAAAAGGAGTCTGTACGGCTGTCGATAAATGAACACATGACGTTGTGGGAGAGGAGATATTGTGTCTTTTGGACAAACAGCAGCGTGGTGCTGATGTTTGTTGTGTGAAGCAGCTTAATGTCAGAGTGTTTGTGTTGGAGCGCCTCAGTGCGGCTGCAGAGTTCATGTGCAACCTCTTCCAGAGAGAGATAGAGACACTAGAAACTCTGCTGGAGAAAAACAAAACACTGCTGGGCATTGACTTTCATATGGACATTGATCTACACACTGCAGGTATGTCTGTTACACACACACAACATCAAACTACACACTACAGGTATGATGCAGCGCTTGCATTCCAGCCAGCACGCCAGCGTAGTTCCCATATGGTTTCACGGTGGGCTAAACCATATGGACCCCATGTCGGCAATGTCAGCGGGATCCACTTCAGTCCCAACTGGGATGCCCTTGTGGGACATACGTGTGTTCTACCTGGGCCTTAGGTGGGCCCCACCTAGGCAATTCTATGTGGGGCCGAGGTGGGTCTTAACTGCGATGCCCATGCGGGCTATAAGTAGCTTCTACCTGGCCCTTAGGTGGGCCCCATCTAGCCACGTTTATGTGGGACCGAGGCGGGTCCTAACTGGGTTTGCCCATGCAGGCTTGAAGTGGGTTCTACCTGGGCCCTAGGTGTACCCTAACCAACCAGAGTGCAGTGCCCATCGCTCCAAATGTTGTGACGTCAGGGCTCTCAATACTGCACATTGGTGGAGGAGGAGGGGCCGCAGGGCGACCGCAGACATCGCTGAACCAATGGTAGCCCACGGATGTTTCCTCTGGAGATTTACAATCTGCCCCTCTATGCCACATATCATCCACGCTACAGGGTCTTCACTGACCGAGCCACGGCCCCACTGGCCCTCATGACACTACGCCACTTAAATGCGCTGCCAAGTGGCCGTGGGCGCTACGTGGGCGTGAGCCTCTAGTCTACACAATCTACACTGTAGATTGGGTTTAAGTAACTCTGAGAGTTTACAGATGGAACCAAATGGACCGCCACAGGTCCATTTGGTTCCATTTGTACACTCTCAGAGTTACAGACCCATAAGGGTCCATTTGGAACCCTGGTGGTCCCCAGCCAGACATTGAGAAACGGTGGTGAAAGTAGGTTAATAAGGTGTTCCCCCCGGGTCACACAGACTAACAACTTGGACAAAGAGACATTGTGTGATTCCCAAACAGTCCCAACCACAGTGGAAATCCTATTATCAACATTTACATTAAATAAAGCTATTACGTGAGACAGCATTCCAACAGAGGGCACCATGCTTAAAGTATAAAATCAACCTCTAAGCCTGTGGTTCCCAAGCAGTGTGCCGTGAGACAAATCCAGACGTGCCTTGGGATTTTGTGGCAACCACACATTATTATGCAATATATACAACCATACAAAATGTTGTGAATATTATTTTTTAATTTACTGTATCAGTATTTTGTGTATGCACTCATTTCCCTGTAAATTCCCAGGCAAATTTAAAAACCCTAAAAACATATATTTTAGCCAAGTGGTTAGGGAGCATACCAAATACCACTGGTTCGATTCCCGGCTGGCTGGATCATTTGCTGCATGTCACTCTGCTACTCTCTCTGTGTTTCTTGTCTCTCTCTACTGAGTAGCAGTAGAGTCTACTCTACCTACAGGGTAAAGGCAAAAAACAAAACAAATTAACAACATAATATAACATACTATATATGACAAAAAAAAAATCATCTACAAGTGTGATGTGATACGTTGTGAGCTTGTAGATCTGCTATTATCCGCTATGAATACAGAGATATTTTAATTTGGTGTGCCTTGGGCACAAAACGTTTGAAAACTACTGCTCTTAAGCAGTACAGGTATGGACTATTGAGACATACAGTACAAGCATGTCATAAATTATCTCATGTGTGTGTCTGTGTGTCCATCTCCAGGGCTGAGGTGGAGGAGCCAGGCCAGAAGGAGAAGCTGGTTTTGTGGGAGGATTGTGAGCTGGTGACGGTGGTGGATGTGGTGCCCGGGCGTCTGGAGCTCACCACCCAACACATCAACTTCTACGACAGCAGCCAGGAGAAAGACGAGGGTAAGGGGAGAACCAGGAAACTCACTGACCAATACATTGTGTTTTAACCCTTAAGACATGAGGCAGACTCTACAAATGTCTTCTAAATCCTAACGGTTTTCTGAAAAACTTGTTGTTATATCAGATACTTTTTCATGTCAAAGACCCCCAAAATTATATGCATTTTGCCGCCGACCCCAAGACAATAGTTAAAGTTGTTAAAATCTAAAATGACACTGACCCTTTCCCGGTTTTAGTGGGTTAAGTGGCTAAAAACACCAAATGTCGACAATATACTTGGCCCTTTCCTTTTTTTCCCCTCTGCACCAAATCTTTTCGTGGAAAATAACCAATCTACTAGGTCACAACACGTCACAAGTTTGTAGATCAGCTATTTTTGCCGAATGCTCGCGTATTTTCGCCCTATTATGGCATGCCAAGAATAGCGACGCTAGGGTTCATGTAATTAACTAAATTACATCCCAGAGAAGACTGTGTATATTCAAGTTGAGTCACACCACAGTGTATTTTCCCCGTGATAACCTCTCTCTCTCTGTCTCTCTATGTCCCTCTGTAAGGAGTGGGTCATGACTTCAAATGGCCTCTGTCTCAGATCAGAGAGATCCACCTTCGACGTTATAACCTTCGACGCTCTGCCTTAGAGATCTTCCTGATCGACCAAACCAACTACTTCCTGAACTTCAAGAAGGAGGTGAGCCCAGGGGCCACTGCTACTGAATACACATTCATTTATCCAATATAATTGTATGGTTGGTCCAAAACCATTGTTTTTCAGGAAATGGGGGGAAAAATTGTCTCCCAGTGGATCCAATGTGGTTATTATTAAGTCACAAGCTCTTGTTAATAATTTTCATTGGTTTAATATTTATATAAAATACTATACTTCAAACAAAAAAAAGCAGATCTACGGGATCACAACCCTTTGTAATGCAACACTGTGCGAGCTAGTAGATCGGCTATTTTTACTACTTTTGCGTGTCATCGTTGTATGATGAAGTAGGGAATTAATTAAAAGTTGAAATTATGGAGATACAAGGTTTCTGCCCGACAGCAACAATATGTCTAATACATATGCTTGTGATCCAGCTTCAACTACATTCCCGATATGTAATGAACCATACAGTATGTTTGATTATATCTTGAAACCTTTGAGTCACAGTCAAGGTACAGTCAGTATATTTTCTTGGCTTGTTCAGAAGATGTGGCGTGTTTTTGTTTGACAGGTACGGAACAAGGTGTACGGCCGCATGCTCCTTCTGCGTTCTCTCAGCCTGTATGGAACACGCTCTCCACAGGAACTACTGAAGTCCTCCGGGCTCACACAGGTCAGCATTCAGACACAAATTATTAATAGATATGTTATCAATTCATACCATCATGTCACATTTGACCATTTGTCTTTATTCATGGAGGACAAGCCAATCCGTTGGGTTTTAACACGTTTTCTTTCTATGTTATTTTGAAGAAATGGGTGAACAGGGAGATGTCCAACTTTGACTACTTGATGCAGCTGAACACCATCGCGGGCAGAACGTACAACAACCTGGCTCAGTACCCAGTGGTGTGTTCATCATACACATATTTCACCAGTAAAGGAATCCACTCTTATACCTATAGAGGGAAGCTGGCAATGGTGTTTAATTTTGAGTGTGTTTGTGTGTGTGTCTGTGCGTGTGTCTCCAGTTCCCTTGGATCCTGGCCGACTACACGTCAGAGGAACTGGACCTGTCAGATCCTCGGGTGTTCAGAGATCTTTCAAAGCCGGTGGCTGCTCTCAACGAACGCAATGCTAAGGCAGTGAGAGAGAAGTATGCATCTGTTCCTTTGTTGGAGGAGTTACTATCATTAATGCAAAGCTAAGGCAGAGAGAGAGAAGTTTGCATCTATTCCTCTGTTGAAAGTCTTCTATCATTAATGCAATGCTCTGTCGAAAGAGTTACTATCACTAATGTAATGCTAAGCCAGTGAGAGAGAAGTGTGCATCTATTCTTCTGTTGAAAGAGTTACTGTCACTAATGCAATGCTAAGGCCATGAGAGAGAAGTGTACATCTATTCCTCTGTTGAAAGAGTTACTATCACTGATGCAATGCTAAGGCCGTGAAAGAGAAGTGTGCACCTGTTCCTCTGTTGAAAGAGTTACTTTCACTGATGCAATGCTAAGGCTGTGAGAGAGAAGTGTACATCTATTCCTCTGTTGAAAGAGTTCTATCACTACTAGGGCCATGACAGAGAAATGTGCATATATTCCTCTATCAGAGGAGTTACTATCACTTCCATGGCCACATTGGTGCAAAAATGAACCACAATTCACTGAGGCTAATAACCTGTACTAAGGGCAATTAAACAACTTGTTTAATTGCTAACTGTTTAATACTAATCCATATATTAACATCCTTGGTCTATAATGCACATCCTTCACCACTTCCCCTTCATTGATTGGTCTGTTTACTCATTTAGGCTGTATTTGTTCCGGTTTAATCTTACAGTGGTACTTAACATGAGTCTGCTTGAAAAGCCAATGAGAGGAAGGAAATGAAGAATAATGGTAGATCAATATGCTAATTTACACTGCTTTGTGAACGGCACAGCTTGCTGCATAGAGAGACAGTAATTACATTGGGGGAGCAGTTGAACATTAGGGATGAAGTGACTTGCTCAAAGGCGCTTCTGTAACCTAGGTATACAACCCAGCAACCCTAATATTCACAAGACTGCTGCTCTACCCTTGAGCCACGTTAAATGACGTTTTGCGCGTGTCTTGTCAGATACGAGAGCTTTGAGGACCCGACAGGCACCATCGACCGCTTCCACTACGGCACCCACTACTCCAACGCAGCAGGAGTCATGCACTATCTGATCAGAATGGAGCCGTTCACCTCCCTGCACATCCAGCTACAGAGCGGACGGTATGTTGGACCAGTGGTTCTCAACCTTTGGAATTTCAAGGACCCGCCCCAGTTTGATTTGCATTAGGCCACTGTTTCCCAAACAGTGGGTCGGGACCCATTTGTGGGTCACGGACCGATTTATGTGGGTTGCGAGCAAATATCCCCTTTTTTTTGTTTACTATATTTAAAAATTTTATTTCAAAAGATTAAAATATTTCATAAAGAACATTTCTAAAAATCTAATAATTTCCATAAATACATAAAAAAAATGCATACAAAAGATGTTTAAGAGGTAGTGAAAATAGCAGATCTACAAGCTCACAACACGTCTCATAGCAACGTGTTGTGAGCTTGTAGATCTGCTATTTTCTCTAGTTTGGGTTCCGGGGAGACATTTCTCCTCTGGGTTTCGAGCTAAAAAGTTTGGGAACCACTGCATTAGGCCACAGTGGATAAGATTTTTATCTCTGGGAACCCAATCTACACTGTAATTGAACTCAGACAGTGTAGATCTGTAGCTCCCTGAGTTACAGACCAGTAAGCCCCTGTGTTGAAACCCCAAACATTTTGGTAGGCGGAGATCTCAGATTATCTGTCTAAGGAAGACCTGTATTGTAATCATTTTGAGTGAATTTAATTACCGGTAGTTGAATTAAACTATTCCCATGGAACCCCTTCAAAGATCCTTGAGGGGGTCTTCGGACCTCGCTTTGAAAACCACCACGCTAGTTGTGACCTTGTCTGTTCATCGCTGCTCTGTCGTGTCCCCTGGCTCAAGGTTCGACTGTGCTGACCGGCAGTTTCACTCCATCCCGGCTACCTGGCAGACACTCATGGACAACCCCAACGATGTCAAGGAACTCATTCCAGAGTTCTTCTACTTCCCAGAATTCCTGGAAAACCAAAATGGTGAGGGCCCGGGGGGAAGTGGTTGAGAATTATTACTTTATATTGTTCAGGACATTATTAACAGTAGCTCCCTACCGAGAGGCCTATGAAAGGTTTATTTATATTCTATGCACTTCAGAGAACCGTTAACCTAACCTAACTAACCCTTTATTACAATTTGCAGCAAGATGTCAGACTTTTATAAAGAAAGTATTCCCCCTGCTGTCAGATACAGTATACTAGCAGTACATAACATAACTGTCGCATTACAGTTTACAGGTATGCAAGCAACCCACTAGTATAATAAGAATATAGGGGGGGAAATATCATATTGATAAATGATATTTTTTCTATCAAAAATATAAACATAAGGTGTGTTGTCAAAAAATAATCTGAGTATCTCAGTCTCTTGTGCAAGGAACAGACATGTATGAAATGTGTGGCAATGGAGTGTATCATGTATACATGAAGTGATAGTACCAGTGTACAGTAATGGTAAGACTGACGTAGTGACAGGGCTCAGTGTCTGTTCAGCAGCCTGATGGCCTGGCTGTGGAAACTGTCCCTTAGTCTGTTAGTTCTGCATTTGATAGCGTGGTATCGCCTGCCTGAGGGTAGCAGCATGAACAGATTGTGGCAGGGGTGCTGAGTGTCTTTGATGATCCGCTTACCCTTGGCTACGCACCGCTTGGTGTATACCCTGGAGGGATGGAAGCTCACCTCAGACGATGCGCTTGGCCATCCTCTGAAGCTTTTTCCCTTGCCCAATCTGTTTTTAACTGCTGTACTGTCTTTGGTGCCTGAAAGGATCAATAAAGGTCTTATCTTATCTAGCTGCCTGCGGTTGAAGGCGGTGCAGTTTCTATGTTTCGATGTGATGCATTTATTAGGACATTCTTGATGGTACTGATGGTGTTGTTTTAGAACATCCTGAGGATGCGGGGATCATGCTGAATTTCTTCAGCCACCTGAGGCAGTACAGACATTGTTGAGCATTTTTTCACTTAAGGCAGCTTTGTTTGCAGCTTTGTACTTGTTCAGTGCCTCTAGTGCCAAACAGAAGTGAGAAATTTGTAAGACGCCAAATATCTTGGCCCCTAAACTAATGTCAGGGTGTAAAAGGTTCAATGATCTTTGCCAGGGTCCAGTTTCAAATATGTTATCATGGCGACTAGCTCCCCTGACACCTGGACCAAAGTGACACAATGAAGGAAACCAGTTTACCATTAGAGTGATAAAAAAATCTTGAATTAATCTCCTCCTCACATCTCTCTCATTCTCATTCTCACATATCATGTCTCTTGTCTTTTTTGTTCGTCCCTGCAGGCTTTGATCTGGGTCGTCTGCAGATCTCTAAGGAGAGAGTCAGTGATGTCATCCTGCCCAAATGGGCCAAGTCCCCGGAGGACTTTATCTACAAGCACCGCAAAGCCCTGGTGAGCCTCCATTACCCCATTACCACCAATGGTAAAGGCTAATAGTGACGTCATCACCACCACTGGTGAAGGCTAAGGCCTTATTCATGCTCTGTCGCATAACGTCACAAGGTGAAAATAGCTGGCCTACAAGTGAGCAAGTGAGTCCATGTGACGCCATTATGCGACTTACTGTAGTGTCATTACCGCCACTGGTGGAGGTTAATGGAGTGATTAACTTGACACTGTTAATATTAGCCCTTTTTGTTTGTTAAGTAGATTTTGTCATGTTGTGATAAAAAATAAAAATAATAATACTTGGTCTACCATGTTTAGCCCACTGACAGAGTCTGCTTGAGATGGCTAGCTTGCTTGAGTTGACGTTTTAATTACTTTTGAGAAAATGTAAATGAACATGAATTCTAAAAATAAAGCTTTTAGCGGGTAAATTGTCTGTTTTATGTAAGATATACTGCATGGCCAAAACTGTGAATATAATGATGTATTGATGGCGGTATGTTCCTTAGTTTAAACCATTTTGTTAACTTAGCAATACTTCGTAGACCAAGGATGAATTGGTCTTTGTCTTTTTTACATACGGCTATGTTGAGTATATGCATGCTAGCACTACTGCTATTGATCTGTATGAGAAACAGCCCTGTTTCCCATTCACAAGGTTTACTGTGCTCTGTGCCTCAGGGGCAAAGCCACTAACTGCAATACAATATCTATTCCAATAAGATTAAACGCATTCCTCAGCTGCAACAACAGACATTTCTTTCAGAAATTCATGCTCTTGATGTACTGTGTGTGTGTGTGTGTGTGTGTGTGTGTGTGTGTGTGTGTGTGTGTGTGTGTGTGTGTGTGTGTGTGTGTGTGTGTGTGTGTGTGTGTGTGTGTGTGTGTGTGTGTGTGTGTGTGTGTGTGTGTGTGTGTGTGTGTGTGCACACACATATATGTGTTGTTTATAGTTATGTGGTCTTTAGAAGTGCTGATTTCAGCCATGCTGTACAGTATCAGTATTACTAACACTGTGTAATCTGTGTGTCTGTGTGTAACAGGAGTCGGAGTATGTGTCTGCTCACCTTCACGAGTGGATAGACCTGATCTTTGGTTACAAGCAGAAGGGCCCCGCCGCAGTGGAGGCCCTCAATGTCTTCTACTACTGCACCTACGAGGGTATAGTCCGTCATTACAAGCTATTAAACACACCATCTAAAATAGTCATGGTTATTCATTTGGGAGAGTGCTACTGTGTGATTGAGAGAACGTGTGTTATGGTTGTTGTGTCCAGGCGCAGTTGACTTGGATGCCATCACCGATGAGAAGGAACGTAAGGCTGTAGAAGGCATGATCAGCAACTTTGGACAGACTCCTTGCCAACTGATCAAGGTACACAAACACACAATGCTTTGTTTCCATCACAATAATACCATAATCTTATGAACTGCAATTGGTAGCGATTGATCCTTGAAAATGAAGATGCTGGGGGTGCTCCGGTAGCTCACCTGGTAAAGCACATACCATATGAAGGCTAAACACTGCAACATAACGAATTTCTTTAAAACATTGCCAAAATCATAGAAGAATTTATTTACAAAGTGCTCCGGTGCAGTTTACAATCTGTGTGTGTGTGTGTGTGTGTGTTTGTGTGCGTGTGTGTGTGTGTGTGTAGGAGCCCCACCCTGTGCGTCTATCTCAGGAGGAGGTTGAGAGGAGGAAGACTCGTCCGGACTCTTGTCCTCTCAGCATCTTTGAACATCTCACTGAGCTCAAGTCCTTCTTTGTCGAGGTTTGGACGGCCACGTCATTCTTTCCAGATTTGCATCCGAGAGCAGATAGAAAATATATATATTTTTTAATTGCATTAAGAGATGCATTCATGATTACAAGTTAAATCGTTTATTACATGTTATTTAGAAAAGATTACATATTATTCAAATACACTACTACAAATATAAAAAAAAAAAATCTCACTATATAATGCGAGTGATATTTTTACCATACAAAGCTAATAATGGAATGTCCTACCTGTCTTGTTTGCAGGGCATCAGTGACAATGTGCCTCTGGTTAAGGCAGTCGTACCCAAGAACCAGTCTCACTCCTTCATCACACAGGGCAGCCCTGACACCATGGTGAGCCTGAGAATAACAGTGATGATTAGAATAATGTTTATTTGATTTGCATACTTTTATTACATAATCACATGTTTATAACATAATTAATTATTAATACTTACTTACGTGGTTTTCCTCTGTGTTCTAGGTGACGGTGAGTCGGAACTGCCTGGTGGGGACTCATGGTTGGCTGCCTTATGACAAGAACATCTCCAACTATTTCACCTTCCTCAAGGACCCCACCGTGGCCAACCCCAAGTAAGAGCCTGACACACACACACACTAGAGCCCCACCGATGCCTGATTTGTGTTTCCGATGCCGATCCTGAGTCCTAGACCACCGAATACCGATGTTTTGACTGATATTTTATCCAAGAGTCCAAAATTGTCCAATCAATTTGAAAAACTTTGATTTATTAAAGTATCTATTTCAGAACATTTTACTTATAAGCAAACAAGTAATTATAAAATACGCAAAGTAAACTTTATTTTATTTAACCACTTATAGGCCCTGTAAAAGAAATCTACAAGCTCCCAATGTGATATAAGACACATCGGCTGCATAAGGGCCAATACCGATGTTGTCAAATAATAGCAAATGTGTGTGTCTGACTCTACCTGACACACACACACACCAACGCACTCTGTTAATACATTTTATGCTTGATCACCCCTTTCCTCTCCATCCGTTTCCTACTTTACATATTTTTTCTCCTAAAACCCCCCGCTCTCTTTCTCTCTCTCTCTCTCTCTCTCTCTCTCTCTCTCTCTCTCTCTCTCTCTCTCTCTCTCTCTCTCTCTCTCTCTCTCTCTCTCTCTGTCATATCTCTCTCTCTGTCATATCTCTCTCTAGGACCCAGCGTTTCCTGTCTGGTCCCTTCTCCCCTGGTGTGGAGGTGACGGCCGCTCTCTTCGTGGTCTCCCACGATGGCAAGTTGCTGTTCAGCGGAGGTCACTGGGACAACAGCCTGCGGGTCACGTCCTTGGTCAAGGGCAAGACTGTAGGACAGCACATCAGACACATGGGTATATATGCCTTTTAGTCTTCCCCGTCTACATTCATTCAGCTTTAGTCTGCCCCATGTTCTGTAAATGATTCATTCAGCTTGTGTTTTGACAGTGATGGATTACCTCTGTCCATGTGTACATACAGTATTTCACTGCTGTCGGGGAGAAATCTTGTAGCTCCACGTTTAAACGTTGAATTATTTGTTTTGTAAATAAATGCCCTACTTCGTCAAATGACAGTGTCGCGGAAATAGCAGATCTACAAGCTCTCGTGTTGTGAGTTTGTAGATCTGCTATTTTCGCTGTTTTCAAAAAAGGACATTGAAAGTGAAAGTCTGTCTGTGGGTGTCATAAATATTTAAGAAAGGAAAAGTATTAACAAGAGCTTATGACTAAATAATAACTACATTGGATGCATTGGAACACAGGTTATTCTTTTTCCATTTCCTGAAAAGTAAGGAGAACTGTGTCCACCAAGGTATTTTTTTCCATCTGTAAACTCCAAAGCACTCACCAAAAAGTGCTTCCAAACACCCGAGTTGAAAATATTTCTGCACTTAGCAAGCAGTTAAAATGCGACACGTGAATGCGCGAGCGCTAAATAAACGCTTTGCGCCTCGTCATGCTGCTGGGGTTTCCAAAAACCTGGCGTTCCCATTGTAAACGATTCAAAACATACTCTGCGCTCTGGAAGAAAGAAAAAACGTCTTGGTGGACACGCAACCTAACAGTTTAGGACATACAAGGTTTCCACCCGACAGCAACGATTTACATGTGCGTTCCAGTATGTGACCAATGTGACACGTGCATGTGTCTCCCTCCAGACATTGTAACGTGCCTGTCGACAGACCACTGTGGCATCCACCTGATGTCTGGATCCAGAGACACCACCTGTATGGTGTGGCAGGTTCTACAGCAGGTACTGTAGGTCTCAATGAGAACTTAATGTACAAGACATAGGCAAAACACAGAACATAATCGATAATTGTCTCGTAAATGATTTGGTTTAGTTCAGTTTATTCGTCATTTTTTTTCCAGGCGATTATTCTTTTTTTTCATACAAAACATACTGAATTCATTAAAAAAAAGAAAAATCTGAAAAAAAGGTATAGACTGAAGCCTAAGCTTATTACGTCTACACTTTTGTTTTTTAAATATTGTATTGTTTTAGAAGACAAACAACAATGTGCAAGTTACAATGACAATCTTTACTATCATTCAGTATCTGTCATGGAAAGCAGTGTTTCTGACGAGGTAATAGCCACGTTACCGACACAAACAGAAGATTCTCATTCCAAAATGAGATTAAATCATTTCAGCACACAACCACCATTGACCATCAAGAAAGATACAAGGAAATATATGTTTTGTGTGAGAGACTCTGACATTTTGAACAATTTAAAATAAGTCAACATTTTGGCTGATATGAAAGTGAACCTCATTTTAATTTAATTCTGAGTTTTTATTTTGCACAATTTAAAAGGAACTAGGGAATGTTTGCAACTGTAGGGAGTTGATTTTAAAGTTACATTGTTATTAAAGTAGACATGCAATGGTGTGGAATGAAAGTGTGTCGTTGATTGATTTGCAAACAACAGCATTTTTTTTACGGCTTTAGATTGCATTTAGAGACAGACTGTAGGCTAGTATTTACTTGTGAGCAGCATTGTGTTTATATTACCTTTAAGACATACTGTAGGCTAGTATTTACTTGTGAGCAGCATTGTGTTTATATTACCTTTAAGACATACTGTAGGCTAGTATTTACTTGTGAGCAGCATTGTGTTTATATTACCTTCAAGACATACTGTAGGCTAGTATTTACTTGTGAGCAGCATTGTGTTTATATTACCTTTAAGACATACTGTAGGCTATTATTTATATGTGAGCAGCATTGTGTTTATATTACCTTTAAGACATACTGTAGGCTAGTATTTACTTGTGAGCAGCATTGTGTTTATATTACCTTTAAGACATACTGTAGGCTATTATTTATATGTGAGCAGCATTGTGTTTATATTACCTTTAAGACATACTGTAGGCTATTATTTATATGTGAGCAGCATTGTGTTTATATTACCTTTAAGACATACTGTAGGCCAGTATTTACATGTGAGCAGCATTGTGCCCAGTTCACTGACTTCTCTATACATTTGTATGGTGCTGTACTCCATCTCACTGCTCCCAGTCTAATGCCTTATCACCGTCACTGTGGTCACCTTGCTGTTTCCTCTGTGTGTGTGTGTGTGTGTGTGTGTGTGTGTGTGTTATGTGTGTTATCAGGGGGGAGCTCCTGTGGGTTTGTGTCCCAAGCCGGTGCAGGTGTTGTACGGGCACAAGGATGAGGTGGTCAGCGTTAGCATCAGTACAGAGCTGGACATGGCAGTGTCTGGTTCACGGGTAAGAGGACACCCCACACACACACATTGCTGCACAGTCTGTGGCATTCATGGCAATGAGTCAAAGTTTGTCTGAAACAATGATTTTTTTAGCTTTGCTTTGGCTACAGCTAGCCTAGCAATGGCACTTGACTGCTTATATGAACATCAATCATGTATCATTCTAAGTTTTCTTCCCTCCAGATGGAAGAAATTGCTTTTTATTTATTTCCAAATTCTTCGTCTTTTTGTTCCCTATTCCAGTTAGCATTTTTGCCCTTTTACCTTATGAGGACATTCTTTCCCATTGGAAAAAACACAAATGACAAAGAAATTAAAAGGATTCACTCCTTTTGCTGCATATTATATTTAGAATTTTAAACATGCTCCAACACGCCTGCCGTTCATACCTGATGCCCTTCAATATCTATGGCAGTTCATGTGGTGTTCAACAGTAATATACTGTAGTATTATGAGGCCCACTTTCGGTGCTTGGCCTCTAGCACTTACATCCTAATGATCCAAGTTCATACAAATATGCGTTTTAGCTTTCTTTTTTTGACAGACATGGGTAAGATATTTCAAGCCCACAGGCTTGGCATTGTATATTAAAGTGAGTGAGAGCATTACTGATGCACTGTTCAAATACAGTAGCTTGTGGACTCAATGGGGTGGAAAATGGATTTTGGAGTGAAGACCAGTGGAGTGAGAAATGAGAGATAATAGGTGTTTTCAGGGCTCTGGTCAGGAACAGTGAGCCCTGTGCGTATCTGGGCAGCAGCATCGCTCAATGCTTCGGCTCTGTAATTTAACTTTGGACATGAAGTAATATAATTATGGGATTTAAATGCAGACTCTGTCTTTGGCATCCTGAATTGGGATGTCCATTTGCTAAAGAAATGCAGACTCAGTATTTTGACATCCTGAAATGGGATGCCCATTTACAAAAGGGTATAGTTCTAAGCTGTGTGCGTTTTAAGGGTAGATTGAAACTCTTCACGATGGGCACGAATGAATGGTGACAGCCTGTAGTTAAAGCAGAAACTCATTGCTTGATTGTACCACAACCAACCTAGTAGTTTAGCATGAGGCTAGTGTAGGGAAACATATTGCTTTACATTCACTTTGTGCATTGATTAACTTAATACATTAGTCATAAATCACTGATCTAGCAAATTAACTCTGGGTTGACGTAAATTAGTTATTGATTACTAATGCTCTAGGCGATATTGGAATAGGTTGCAAAATAAGTTGCTAAATACAACCAAATCCACATCACTGCATAGAAATATGGATTGTTTGTATACTGTGGGTGTGGGTGTGGGTGTGCACACGCTATATACTTTTTCGTACGACAACTGCCGCAAATAGACCTAGATAGATCTACAAGCTCACATGTCACAATGCGCTGTGTGTGAGCTTTATCATTTTTATATTTTGGAGGGGGAAAAAAAATATGTTTCTGAAAATGTGTTCAAAATCTGGAGGCCAGGGTTAATGTGATTAATAAGTCTTCTCCCTGGGGGTGCCGATGGTACCAAGTGGTTAAGACGCATACCATATCAGCTTTGATGCCTGATAGGCAGCGTGTCCTGGGTTTGATTCCTGAACCTGGTGCTGGATTTGCTGTGTGTCACTCCCGTACTCTCTCCCTGTTTCCTGTCTGTCTACACACTGTATCAAATAAAGGCAGAAAAGCCTCCAAATCATCCAAAAGATAATAATAATGTGTCTTCTCCCTCTCCCCCCACCCTTCAGGATGGGACAGTGATCATCCACACGGTGCGCAGAGGTCAGTACATGCGGTGCCTGCGTCCGCCGTGCGACAGCTCCCTGCCTCTGTCCATCAGCCATCTAGCCGTGTCCTGGGAGGGACACATCCTTGTGCATACCTGCCTGGAGGGCAAGGCCACGCTCAAGGTACCGTCACACACAACCACGTGCTTACGCTAGATGGTTACATGGCATTGTCGTCTTGTTGTGCACTGAATTGGATGTGAACTTGCTTGTTTGGACTGTAATTGGGATCTTAAATGTAAAGGAGTGGTTCTCTGCTGTAGTATTTTACTTTAGGACTAGGAACACCCTTGGAAAAAACGCTGAATACCCTGTTACTCCAAATGCAAATGACTAGTGTCTTCTGAATTTGTAATCTCTAGGTAATTTTCTCAGACTTTCCACAATTTGCTGTAGATGTAAATACATTTTACATGGGGCGTCCGGGTTACACTGTTGAGAATGGTTGTTTGTACCCTCCCTAAAACAAACAATAGGAGTCAGCAGTGACAGAGATACACATGGGGGGGAGCTGGCATAACGTCTAAATTGCTAATTGTTTTAATGGAAAAAGGGATATAGATTTAAAAAATAAAATGCTATTCTACATAATACTTCACATGACAAGGAAAATCGACATGCTGTGTTAATTGAATGCAGACCTCTAGCCATCTTCCGGTCGCTCATCCGGCTGTGTTGTCCCGTCCCTCCGCAGGATAAGAACGCCCTCCACCTATACTCGGTCAACGGGAAGCACCTGTGCAGTGAGCTGCTGAAGGAGCAGGTGACCGACATGTGTGTGTCAGGGGAGTACGTGGTCATTGGCAGCGAGCAGGGCTATCTGTCCATCAGAGACCTTTACAGGTAACCGTCTCCTGCATGCATGCATGCACGTGTGTGCGTTTGTGTGTTCATAGTGTTGGATAGAAACCTTGAATGTGCAGGAGTCAACATTTTAGGGATTCCAGAAAGTAAAAATGCCCTGAGACTTTATCAGTAAAGGATCTCGTAAAACTTAAAAGACCATACCGACCAATTATTCCAAGGTACTCTTCCAAAGGATAAAAGCTTTTCTAAAAAGGCTAGTTCAGCTACATTCAACATGCTAAATAAATAAAAACATAATTTCTTGTCAAAGAAGTACATTATTGTGTGTGCGTTTAATTTCTTCTAAGTGCGGATAGATTTGAAAAGTCCACTGGAAATACTCCCTGGAGAAAAGATGTACTGTGTTTACTAACTAAATTCAAACATCCATGACTTATTAAGTTAATAAGTCATGGAAATTTGAGTTTAGTTAGTTAATTATTGAGTCAGTGTTGGCTAAATATCATTGCACAGTTAATGTTTAGCAAACACTGACTCAATTATTTAGATAAGTTCAGTAACATTTTAATGGACTTTAGAGAAAATGTAAACAGTTGTAAAATCAAAGCCTTTAACACGGAAATGGTCCACATTTATGCACATCATGCGGCCAAAGTTGGCCAATGTCTGTATTGATGCTGGTTTGGTCCTTTTTAAGTTCAACTTAAGGACAATAAGGAAGGTCACCAGCAGGGGGAAGCAACGCTACATTGGTTGCACACTTGCCTTCCACTGTGTTGTATGTAGTGTTTGCCTAATGTTGATTTTTTTTTTCTCCCTTCTGTCTCTCTGCATATGTATTTGTGCATCACGTTCAGCCTGGCGCTGTGCGCGGCGCCCATGGCCATGCGCGTGCCCGTACGCTGCGTGTCGGTCACCAAGGAGCAGAGCCACGCCCTGGTGGGCCTGGAGGACGGCAAGCTGATCATTGTGGGCGTGGGCAAGCCGGCGGAGGTAAAGAGCTCCCTGAGGAACTACATCGCTCAGAGTCTGGAGGGCTCGCCCCTCATGTCCAACCCGCTGCTGGCGCCGCTGCGAGTGCGCTCGCCCGCACGCCTGCTACACCAGCGCGATCAGCTGGTGTTCAGGCCCAGCCCCCCCGGGGAGCAGAACCCCTAACGTCCACCCCCACCCCCCACCCTCGCACACACCGATATCATCAACCTCCCTCCAGATCCGTAGACCACTGATTCTCAAACTTTTTTTAATTTCAAGGACCCCCAGTTTGATAACTCTTGAGAGTGTACAAACGGACCCGTAAAGGTCCGTTTGGTCCATTTGTATACTCGCAGAGTTACAGACCTGCAAGGGTCTATTTTGGTTCCTAACTATCAATAATTTAGCTGGGTACCCCCTGGACCTTTGAGGGACCCCACTGCTGTAGACACTAGAGTGACAACACACAAACCACTCATAGACAAGAAGTTGGCTACTTTGTCTAGGAACACAACTAGACGCACACACACACACACACACACACACACACACACACATCTCAGCAACACAGACATTCCATTAGCTTGTCCCGGTAAATGCTGTGTCCCATCCCAATATGACTGTGATTAGAAACAACTTGTGCTTAACGTCGTGAGACGTTTCCCCCCCCTGGTAGTCTCTGACAACATGTATATAGTATCAATAATTAGTTGAGCCGTAGCCTTATATAGGGTGACCCCGTCCCGCATCCCTGTCCCTGTTGTTTACCTGAAGTGTCATTGTGGTTGGAACTGGTGGGACTGAACCCTGTTGCTATGAACTTGTACGTGTAACAAATAAGCTGTGAACCAGAACTGACATCAATGAACGCTTCCACAGACTCAAAGCCATATTAACCGCAGTATTATCATACGTCTAAATACACCTTACATCAAGATGTATTAACCTTTTTAATATGGTAGCCACAGTGATTGCAAGTAGATGACTTAAGATTATATTTTTTTGCCACTTAAACCCGATATACTTTGTGTGTCAAATAGCAAAAATAGCCATTCTACAAGCTCACGTTTGAACTAGTAGACCGGCTATTTTCACCGAATGTTCGCCTATGTTCCACAATTATTTGTCTATTTTTGCTGAATGTTGGTCTATTACGCCCTGCCCAGAACAGGGACACTAGGGTTCGTTAAACAGTAGAGCAGGGTTAGCGGTGCATGCAGCTCCATGACGCTCCTTCCTGCTTCTTCTTGCATCTTTATGTTCAAAATCAACTCACGACAAAGTGACTCCATGCTTTGATTACTTCATTTCAAGACAAAACCAAGCTGCTTCAATGAATTAATCAATCACTCATCAATCATCTCCCTCCCTTCTTTTTTTTCTCCCTCTTTTTTCTTTCTTTTCTTTCTTTTCTTTATTTTATCACGGCTTTCTCTCTCCTCTCCCCACCTTCCTCCTCCTGCTCTTCCTCCACTTTTCTCAGATGCGTTCGGGCCAGATCACCAGGAAGCTGTGGGGCTCCAGTAAGAGGCTGACCCAGATCTCCTCAGGAGAGACGGAGTACCATGCCCCCAACAACAACCACAACTGATCCCAGATCCCCCCCCACCACCCCCTCCTTAACCCCGTCTCCCGCCCTAAGTTCGCACATTTTTCTCGAGCCCTGTCGGTCACCCTGCCCCACCCTAATCATCAGATTGTCTCATATTGATTGACAGTTCCTAGGAGCCCTCCCACTGTATTAGTTTGTTTTCTTATCATCGTCTGTGTGTATGTATGTGTATGTGCGTGCGTGTGTGCTCGCATTCTTGTGCATTTGTGGGTTTGACATCTGCATGATGTTTGTGTGCAGAACAGGTTAGGACTGACTGACTGGCGCAGGCGCTGTGCGTTCAGATCCCAACATGCCTGTCAGCACATGCCCCCGCACCCACCACATCCCCCCCCAAAAACCACCTCTGACCACTCCTGTCAATGGCACTCCACAACCGGGCGTCTCCGTCACTTCATCTTTCAGCTGATCATCGTCATCATGGTCATAATCACAACATCTCCCATTAAATTGCTTCCAAGCATGGGGGCACCCCCCCCCCACGCAGAAAACTGCGTCATTGGGCCGAAACCTAGTCTGCCAACTCGTCTTGGTGCTCAGGAGATTCCCAGGAGCGAGCGTGCATGTGTGTCTGATTGTTCTCAAGTCTATGTACCGATGTTGAAATGCGAGTGGCCTTTCTTTCAGTGAGGTTTCTTCAATGCTGCCTTATGCGCGGAGGCTCACATCCCTGTGTGCGTGTGTGCATTTTTCATTTGTTTTGTTTTATTGTGGAATCGTCTTTGTTACTGATGTTTGTTAATTTGTTGTTTTTTGGCAAATGCATGCACGGGGCCAGTGCGTTTCTTTGTTTCCATATTGTGGACGTGGCTCATGAGGTTTTGAATACTCGCTGCAAAAGTCGCACGTTGTTGTTGCTCGCGACATAAGATTTAGCCGACACTTTAGCCGTTATATTTGGAGACCCTGTAGGCATGAGGTGAAAGTTGAGAGAGATTACGTAGTCTGTGTTATATAGAGGCATGACGTATAAAGAATTTGATTTAATAACACTACATCAACACACACTACACAGAGCCAAAGGTCAATCACCCCTCTGTACTTTCTCATGACCTTTAGCTCTCCACACATCATCAAATGTTTTAATTTACTTGAATCCATTTATTTATAATTGACGGTTGCTTTATTTTTCAAGTCATGTTTTGTCTCAAGGGCAACTTGACGACATTACAGTATATGTTCTCTACGTCAGGTAATTTCTGCGGCATTCTACATTCTCTAAACTTCTCCATGCTTCACTCTCACTAAAGTGAAGGGGAGGGAGGAGGGGATCATTAAGGGCTTAGTGAGATGTCAGCATTACCAGCAATATGGTTTGTTCCTCTGGACTTTGGTGCCACACACTGAGGTTGTTCTCTCAAAGCAGTCTTCCTTTACATTCTAACAGGGGCAGTGGGGGGGGGGGTAGTCTGCATTGAGCCCCTCCAGCTAACGTCAGCCGTTATCATTGCCTAAAGTTTTCTTGCTTTATTTTTCTCATTTTATTTAATTTGTTCTCCCCCACCTTCCTGCTCATTTCGGGGTGACATGTTTCTTTTGACAGTTCCACCCATGCAGTAACAGTCATGGACGTCGAGGTGAAAGTTCATCTCTACGTGTTGACCTGGTTAGCTTGTAATGCTTGATTTATACTTCATAGCGAGCCGATGTCGCACGCCAGAAAAAGCCGCTCGACAAGCTCACAGCACAGTGTGAGCTTGTCTATCGGCTATTTTTGGCGCACAAAAGTATAGATATGGCTCAAGAGACTGCGAGCGAGATTTTTACGACGCTCCAACTCTTCCAACACATTTGCACAGATACTACAGTGTGTTCACACCACTTCTGCGTGTGCATTTGTGAACACACAAATGCTTGTACATCTGTCTATTGTTTCTTTGTTTTTTTACGCCAAAGTCTTTATTTCATGATTGATTTTCATGTGACGGCATTACAATGTGTATACGGTGCTGTGTCTAAAATCAACATAACATTGCAGTCAAAGCCTCCATACGTTTTATTGGACACAGTGCTTTTGTTTCGGTCTTATCTGATTGTTTCTTAGTTCTGATTTTTTAAAGCGTCACAAAAATGTACCGGATGCTTTATTATGAAGACCAACTGTGTTCTTGTAAAGAGATTTTCTCTATTTTCTTTCTACTCCTTTTTGTTTGTATGTACAGATTTTCTCTATTTTCTTTCTACTCCTTTTTGTTTGTATGTACAGTAGGCCTATGTGTCAAACTACCACTTTAATCACTGTAAAAGGTGTATCGGAGGCTTTTCCAAAGTTTTTTTTCTCGCGTGTTTATTTGTCATTCAGACATGAGACCACTGTCAGAAGCATTTTTTGGGGGCTCACTTCCACTACTGCACCAAAACAAGAGTGCCTTTTGTTCCCCGGTGTGTTTTGTTTTTGCCTATAGAAGTTCTTCTCATGATTGAAGGTTATTTTCGCCTGCCTGAAGTTTAAAGTAAAGCAGCATTCCAGCAGAGAACACCCACGGTTTTAATGGTGACCAGATATATATATATATATATATAGGAACTAAAACCCAAATCTAAATCCATGGAAAAAAGTACTAGTTTGTGTCTTAATTAGCTCCGTTCTCTGTGACTGTCACCAAAATGGATGTGTGTGTATATCTGTGATTATTTATGAATACAGTATATAATGTACAGCATGATTTTTATTTTGATGTATTTGAATTGTACTTTTTGCACTTTCCAGGTACTAAATTGTAACAGATTGTTTTAACTGTCTCCCTGACCTGTACAGACAAATTGCTTTGTATACACAAGTGTAAAATGATCATTAAAAGTGCTGTCTAAATTTAAATGGATGCTTTTAAATTTATTCTTATTCTGCTTTATTCTTTAGTTTGCTGCTGCTACAGTACATGCATTGTGAAGGTAAAATAAAAAGGCATGTAAATGAATTTGTTAACATTACCATCACTATACAGTAGTTACTCAGATTTATGTGCTGCTACTCCTGTTGCTAATAATAATATCACAATTATAATTGTGTAATATATGAATACTACTTAAATACCACCTGTATATTTATCTTTTTTTCAAGAATAGCAAAGTGAGGCTAACACCTTTTTCCTTTGGAAATCATTTTATAGGAAGGGAAGGAAATAATTTCTTTACTAAGTGACTATTCGTTTTTGATAGATTTTCCCTAGGTCTACGGGTGGGATGATGAGACAATATTCACAAGATCACATGTACATGGCACTGATCAGAATGTAGAATACACATACATTTGAAATGCTCGTTTTATTAGAAGATGTCATTTCTGGCCCACAATGAAATGGCCAGTGCTGGTTGATTTGCAGCAGAACATGCAGTGGTTATAGAAATGAACACCAAATGTATTTAAACAGCCATAACACACATTTCCTGCTGTGTATATTGTATTAACACTATATATGGATGTTATGTGTTAATATCTGTGTTCATTTTACTGTAGTAAGTGATATTTACTTTTTTCTGTTTCTGAGAGAGCACAATTGTGCAATAGCACAGCAATTATCTTAAGGTCTGAATAGCTGTTCTCACTCATGTGTGTAAGCTCTTCAATAACAAGTCTACTGTGGTGTATATGTGTGTTTATGCAGCCATGGGGTAAGAACAGATGGATGCTCTCTTCAGCTCACAGTTCACTGCTGACCACCAGCTCTCCTCTGTGGGTGGGTGAATGAGAGACAAACAGAGTGGTTATGAGACATTTTCATCTCGTACTGCAGTGATTCAAACGTTTTAAATTCAAGGACCCCCATTTGATATAATTCTTTATCTCTGGGACCCCAATCTACACGGTAATCTCCTTAGAGTTATTACAGACCCTTAACGGCCCATTTGGTTCCTAACTAGCTGGGGACATCTTTGAACCCCCCCCCCCAAAAGACCCATGGGAGTCCCCGCATTCCCCTTTGAGAACCAGTGTTCATACTGTATGTCATTTGACTTGCTTTGTTTGCTGTTTCTTAATGTTAAATAGAATAAAGCCTGATACATACTGCAGCGCTTATTCGATTTTCAAGCGATGCACTATAGACTTGAAGTTATTTTTGGCGAGTGGCACAGTATAAGTACGAATTAGGCTGTTACCTCAGGCTTAGATATAATTCTGTCAAGAAATGGAGTCTTGTGGGTCATTAATTATGTCAATAGTGATAATGAACAATAATATTGTAGTACTTCATCTATGGATGTCTTCCATGTCACATGGCAAAGGTCACCACAACGCAGCCGTGTTGTTATTTATCAGAATCTTATCAGCTGTTACATTGGTTTAACTCCTATCTACCAATGTCCCTCTGATTTATAACCCAGTTTAATCAGGCTGCAGGAGATGAAGGTGTTATGTCACAATACTGCACACAGCACACTTGCATAACTGAAGGGCCATGAAACATATTAAATACATAGGAAAATAGGCCAAATTGAGTATCAACACATAGGCTAATAGGTCAACTGGAGTACAGTGGGGCGAGGAGGAGTTTGATGAATAAATGTTGTGTTGTTCACCATAGTGATTGGTGCGTTAAGTCCATCTGCATCACCTTGGAAATGAACAAAATGACATCTCTCTGCTTTAGTTTATTTAGATTCTTGAGTCTTATGGAGAGAGTAGGGGAAGGTCACCGGCTCTCTCGCCCAGTCTACGTGTGTGTCCCTGAGCAACTGCTCCCCGGGCGCTGTATTATGAGCCCACTGCTCCTGATACTGTAGTTACGATGGGTAAATGCAGACGACAAATTCTACGTATGCAAATGTGTTGTAGCAAATAGCCCAACAGTAATGAAAATGGACACAATTATTATTATTATTATGAATGTGCTCATGTCAACGGGGAGAGAGTAGGCTTCATCGGTCGTGTGTGTGTGTGTGTGTGTGTGTGTGTGTGAGAGAGAGAGAGAGAGAGAGTCTTACCGATCCTGAACATCTCCAGACAGACTGTCTTGTCAGTATGAATGTTGGGGTGGCCTGGCATCCAGTCACTGTACCCCCACTCTGACCCATCTGTCCATTCAGCCTGCTGGTTCTGGATGAGGACACACACACACACACACGTTATGAACTAGGCTGTATTTCACTCATACCCTATGTACTTGGCACCCACAAAGTTTTTATATTAAAATATCACTTGTCGATCTATGAGGCATAACAGCTTCACAGTTTAAATAAACCTCAATTTGAATTATTAAATAACTGTCCTTGACGAGTCGACAGGACTATATACTATACTATATAGCATAACAAAAGGTTCAAAGACCAATGTTTTATCAAAGTCTGGCTCTGTTGATAACTTATCTGATGAACTGAATGAATGGCCTCCTTTCACAAGCTAGCTACAGAACAGAAAATGGTTGTTAAGTCTTATAGTCCTAAATTACATCAGATGTAGAATACTGTTTTAGGATTACTGACAATTTGTGAGGAATTTGGGGGCAGAGGGGTCAAATACACTGCATCTGTAGAGAGTACACTCTCTGAGTTATGGGGGTCCTTGAAATTCAAACGGAACTTGCCTTGACCACTCCTCCCAGCCAGGTCAAAACAGGGCTGGTTGTGACGCTCTTGGTTACCATGGAAACCAGACGAGAATGCAGGTCACGGTTGGTCACAGATGCAAGGTCAGCATTTGGACTCAGTGCTTTGCACGCAGCCTAGACACCCACACACACGCAGGAACACACACAAAGCTACGTTTAGAGTTAGAGTTAGGGTTAACAAGTTGCATTAACAAACAGACTTATAACAAAAGATAATGTGTCACCCTAACATCTGTATAGAAATATCACTGAAAAGGCGGAATCATTCTCTTTCATTCTGTTGATGGTGTGTGACCGCATCCCACACAATGGCATTACATTGAAAGCAATGCTGGAAACACTTTTGTTTATCATGATTACAATTCGTAAGGTGGTGCAAGTGATAGTCTATGCGTGACAACTGGGGTTGGGTCTCCCCACCTCTCCAGCTCTTCAAAAATAAATCAGAAAATAATATTTCAGGTTGGGATAGCAATTTTATCCCCTCAGGAAAGAGAACTCTTACAGCATAGTTCTCTCTCTCCTGATTAGATTCCTGACCGGAAAATGTATCTTCTGTTTACTAAAGAGTTGGAGAGATGGAGACCCCTGTTACTGAAGAAAAACTGTATAGCAGTGATCATCATTGGAATATAGAGCTTTAACCTTTTCACTTTTTAATTTTCTTTGCACTTATACCACCTTTAAATGGTAGACGGTAATATGTGTTAATCTAACCTGAGCTTCCCTGAAGGCCAGTGGAATGGGGTTGAACTGGTAGCAGCGTTCATTGATGATCTCTCCATCACATTTCTCTGCCTGTGTCCGGAACGTGGAGGTGGAGAATTCTGTGCCCTGCCTGTATCCTACCGGGAGCTGGTACGTGGATGACTCAGTTCCCTGTCTGAAGCCCTCTGGGATAGAGACCAGAGGCTCTGTTCCCAGTCTGAAACCTTCTGGGATAGAGACCATAGGCTCTGTTCCCTGTCTGAAACCTTCTGGGATAGAGACCATAGGCTCTGTTCCCTGTCTGAAACCATCGAAGATAGAGACCATAGGCTCTGTTCCCTGTCTGAAGCCTTCTGGGATCATATTAGGTTCAGTTCCCTGTCTAAAACCATCTGGGATCATATGGACGGGTTCGGTTCCCTGTCTAAAACCATCTTGGATAGTATGGATGGGTTCCGTTCCCTGCCTAAAACCATTTGGGATCATATTGGGTTCAGTTCCCTGTCTGAAACCTTCTGGGATCATATTGGGTTCAGTTCCCTGTCTGAAACCTTCTGGGATCATATTGGGTTCAGTTCCCTGTCTGAAACCTTCTGGGATAGAAACCATATGCTCTGTTCCCTGTCTGAAGCCTTCTGGGATAGAGACCATAGGCTCTGTTCCCTGTCTGAAGCCTTCTGGGATAGAGACCATAGGTTCTGTTCCCTGTCTAAAACCATCTGGGATCATATGGACGGGTTCGGTTCCCTGTCTAAAACCATCTCGGGTAGTATGGATGGGTTCTGTTCCCTGCCTAAAACCATCTGGGATCATATTGGGTTCAGTGCCCTGTCTGAAACCTTCTGGGATCATATTGGGTTCAGTGCCCTGTCTGAAACCTTCTGGGATAATATTGGGTTCAGTTCCCTGTCTGAAACCTTCTGGGATCATATTGGGTTCAGTTCCCTGTCTGAAACCTTCTGGGATCATATTGGGTTCAGTTCCCTGTCTGAAACCTTCTGGGATCATATTGGGTTCAGTTCCCTGTCTGAAACCTTCTGGGATCATATTGGGTTCAGTTCCCTGTCTGAAACCTTTTGGGATAGAGACCATAGGCTCTGTTCCCTGTCTGAAACCTTCTGGGATAGAGACCATAGGCTCTGTTCCCTGTCTGAAGCCTTCTGGGATAGAGACCATAGGTTCAGTTCCCTGTCTAAAACTATCTGGGATCATGTGGATGGGTTCAGTTCCCTGTCTAAAACTATCTGGGATCATGTGGATGGGTTCAGTTCCCTGTCTAAAACCATCTGGGATCATATTGGGTTCAGTTCCTTGTCTAAAACTATCTCGGATCATGTGGATGGGTTCCGTTCCCTGTCTAAAACCATCTGGGACTGTGTGGATGGGTTCAGTTCCCTGTCTAAAACTATCTGGGATCATATGGATGGGTTCCGCTTCTGTTCCCTGTCTAAAACCTTCTCGGATCATGTGGATGGGTTCAGTTCCCTGTCTGAAACCCTCTGGGATGTGAAGAGAGCGTTCGGTGCCCTGGCTGAATCCCTCTGGAAGATGATAGGTTGAGGGTTCCTCCACTCTCACCCAGCCTTCACCTTTCCTCTGGGCTGGAACCTCAACTAGAAAAAGATTTGTCAACTTGTATCACTTGACAGTTCTATGTTAATATTCCTTGATTGACTATTTACTTTGTTTGAATTAATTAATACATATATAGTACAGTATGCAATATCTAAACATGAACAGTTGTATTTGTTTGATCAATTATAAATATATGTTTTATAACAATACGTAAAATATGCACTCTTCCTCTGACAAGACCAATAATGTGCATCAGTAATTATCTCCGCCAGGCCGGCTGGCCAGGAGGCAGATATTATGTTTTCGCCTGTCTCTGTGTGTCTGTGCGTCCACCCGTCAGTCTGTTTGTGTGCAGCAGAACATCACACTTCTGTAGTTCTGTTTTAGTTTGATTTGTTTTACATAGAATGTGACAAGCATGGGGAATGTGCTATAACAAGTTTATTAATAGCGAAATGCTCTGTTTAATCTCCATTTAACTTTCTCTTTCTCTTACCCTCATTCGAAAACCATTGTCTCCTTTGCATCTCTCCAAAGCCATGGCCAAGGCGACGACGAATAGCAACTTAAACAAGGCAGTCAGAGTGGGCAGGGAGTCACAGAACATGAAAGACAGAAGGCATAATTTAGTGACATAGTCACTGTATCTGTCAAATTTACAACATCTCATCAACTTAATGTTTATATAGCATTTATTAACAACAATGTTTTCTTTGTTTTGTTTTACAGGCAGAGTTAAATCAAGTGCACTCAAAGTGGTTCACGTGCTAAACATAAGGTTCACATGCATGTTTGGTGAGATTTCATAGACTTGAGAGACTCAACACACCAGGTAAGACTCTCCTGTCCATCTCACTCATGTGTTCCTTCATCAGGCCTGTGTTGAGATCAATGAGGTAACGACTGGACGGCTCTGTGCCCTGTCGAAAGCCATTGAAAGTTCGTCCATGGATGGTTGAGGAGGGTTCCGTTCCCTGATGGAAGCCGATGGGTAGATGGTGGGTGGAGGGTCTAGTAGCCAGGGCGACACTTCTTGCCCTGACCATGTCTCTAGTGCGGGGGAGAGGGACTGCTTGCAGCCCTATGGGGTCAAGGGAAATCCAGACATTTAGAAAAGAAAATGATCCCATGTTTATGTACTGATCGTACACTGATTTCTGTTGACAAGCAACAATGACAAGCAAACCATTGTCTCACACACACACACACACACACACACACACACACACACACACACACACACACACACACACACACACACACACACACACACACACACACACACACACACTGATCACATACAATACAAATGTGATAGTGCACATAGACGTGTATGTGCGCACACGCACGTATGCACACACACCTTGGATTTATTAGGGAACCAACTCATCTCTGAGGAATGACTGGCTGCTTGTGTGCTCAATCATTAAACAAGAAGAATATGCTCTAATTGTGATAAGAGCTCTTGCTTGACTAATACAGGTCAAAGACTTATCTCCTTACATTCATAACCGTTAATCAGTGACCAGATTTAGAACATTGTATTACACTTCTGGTGCCTAGACAGCAGGCTCCAAATGAGTTATTACATGCAGCAATACAAAAGAAAATACCAGATTGAACAGCAGCAATTAAAAAACAAGCCTATTGATTTAGATTGTAATAGTTGATACAATCCTCTTTCAGGTAAAAGTTAAGATTTGAGTGAACTGAAACAAGAATGACCAAAGTCATAATAAAGCCGCATGCGGCAGGCTTTTTTGGCCCCAATCTTTTCATAGACCTGCGTCGCAGATTAACGCTCTAATGTCTTCTCGGGTCTTCCCAACAATAGCTAAGATTGAAGTCAGTGTGAACATGGCCAAATAATAACTTAATAGCCAAACTAGGTCTAATGAAGCACGCTAGCATTTAGGCTAACCCTCCCTTTCTCTCTCTCTGCTGCAAAGAAGGAGAGGCGGGTGCTGCAAAGCGCCGTGTGAAGGACAGCCAGGACAGCCAATGACAAATAGGTGTCAAAGGAGGAGAGGCGGGTGCTGCAGAGCGCCGTCTCCCCATTGGCTTAAAGGGGGGGAAGTGTGAAGGACAGCCAGGACAGCCAGGACAGCCAATGACAAATAGGTGTCAAAGGAGGAGAGGCGGGTGCTGCAGAGAGCCGTCTCCCCATTGGCGGGAAGTGTGAAGGACAGCCAGGACAGCCAATGACACTTAGGTGTCACTAAATGTCACTCGGGTGTCGGACTAAGACTAGTGCTGTTTATAGAGCCGCGCTGCTTTCAGCATGCGGCTAAAAAAGAAAGACCACAACCACAGTGGCCCAACATTTGACTGCCAAATACCATCTTCACCACACCATACATTGGTTTTAGTACACAGCCAAACATTCCCTTTGATTTGATACACACAGAATACCTATATTGTGTTAAAATTGTGAATTAATGACTATGAATAAATGATAAATATGGTTAACGTGTTTTGTATCTCTCAATAAATAATGAAGAGCTGGATATCTTACCTGAGAGAACCAGGCATAATACCACAAACTTCAGCATCCTGCACACACAAGAATGGACAGACACATTATTAAATACTAATAATAATGTCATAATACATTATAAGCTCAGATGAACAGCACATTATAACGTTACCTTACCTTAGTTAGTTATAAAGTGTTTTTGTTACAAGTTATTATGCATAATTATAAACATTTATGATGAGTGTTATTAATACCTTATAAGCGCAATATAATGCATTATAAATGTGATTATAATGCATAATAGACCCGACCTTTAAGTAAAGTGTTACCTGGTTGTTACAATGTGCTGTTCCACTGAGTACATAATGCATTATGACAAGCACTTATAAATTAAATTATTATAAGTTATAATACTTCATAAACCTTGTTATAAGTTGTTATGCATAATTATACACATTTATAACATGTGTCATAATGTCTTCTAAGTGCATTATAATGCATTACAAATATGGTTACGCATTATGGACCAAACTTCATATATTATAGCATTATGGAGGGAAAAAAGGGCAGACCAAGTACAGAGCCAAAGGTCAAGTTTACTAAGTATTGAGGGTTTAAGTAGTTAAGTGTCTGAAAATACACATTAACATGAATCCAACATATTAATAGAAAAGATAATGTGTATGCAAACACACACAAAACATGAATTTACACAATGCCGATGAAAGTGCTGTCAAACAAGTCTATGAAGCTATTTATGAAATCTATGAAAAAAGTTTAATCTGCAACACAATTTTATACACTATGTGGTGGGGGTCCCTGCTTCATATCTCTCTCAGCGAAGGTGTCCATGGCCTGAAAAACATTGCAGACCCCTGATCTAGAGAGAGTTTCAGAGAGACAGAGAGACTGCTACTTCAGCGGTTCTTCTGTGTTTCTTTGAGATGGTTGAGGCTAGGACAAAGAACCTATTCAGCACCATTTGACAAAGATATATATCACCAAAAGAAGGTCCCCTACATGATTACAAGCCAAAGAACCACTTTAGTGTTATTTAGTGTGTGTGTGTGTGTGTGTGTGTGTGTGTGTGTGTGTGTGTGTGTGTGTGTGTGTGTGTGTGTGTGTGTGTGTGTGTGTGTGTGTGTGTGTGTGTGTGTGTGTGTGTGTGTCTCTCTCACCTGGGACAGCAGTGTTGCTCGGATCTGAGTAAACTGAGTGAGTCTGAGGTACAAGCCGCTCCTATATATATCGATCCTACCTGGGCCATAAACCTCCTCAACACCCTTCATTGATCAGTCTAGATTATTGATTAATAGCCACATTGCCAAGCCCCACTTCAATACATTAGTGAACTGAGTTACTAGTTACGCTTAAGTTTGCCCTTAGCAGTGTTGGGAGAAGTTCTCTGATATCTTAATTAAGTAAAAGTAGCAATACTAATGTAGAACTTGTCTATAATTTTGTCTAAGACAAGGATATAAAACTAAGGGATAGATTTTCGAACAAATATACTTAGGAAGAAATACATGAAAGGATATGGAATCTTCTTTACAAATTGAATGCATATTTGATATAATATACATTCAAATTGTAAATATAACCATAATAGGACTCAGACCCTACAGTACATAACCATGCTGTCTCTGGCTCCGCCTGGCGGACTAAATAAAGAATTGCACAGGTGTTGGTCCTTGGTCATTATCTCTTGTGTATTTATTTTGTATGTATACCGCACCAGTAAGACGCTTCGTTCATACTATACAACCTTTTCACAGGTGTTGGTCCTTGGTCATTATAGCTCTCTTGTGTATTTATTTTGTATGTATCCCGCACCAGTAAGACGCTTCGTTCATACAACCTTTTCAAAAGTTTGGGGAATGTTTTGTTGAAATTCAAATTAAACAATTTAGTTTATGTAGTAGGCCGGCCTACTAGTAAGCACAGACACCCGCATGCGGCTACAGTAGGCCTACATGAGTCAATACAGGATAGGTGGGCACTAGGGACATCTGGGCACCATATTTTGGGGGAAACTAGGCACTAGGAGTGGGCAACAGGAAATCTGGGCACCGGGATAAAATAACTGGATGTAGATGTAATTTCCTGTTTTGGTGAATTTTGTGAGTTTGAAAATCATTTCTTTCTAGAACTTTTAGTGTGTGTGTGTGTGTGTGTGTGTGTGTGTGTGTGTGTGTGTGTGTGTGTGTGTGTGTGTGTGTGTGTGTGTGTGTGTGTCACAACAAAATGGAATTAAGACAAACAAGCAAATGTATTTCACAACAGAAAATGACTGTTAAAGTACATACTGGTACTTTGGCGACTTGGCAGACAAATCTTAACAAAGGAAAAATCCATTATTATTTAGATGACATTTTTTTTTTTTTTTACCCGTCCTCCAAATAAGCCTCCTGATATCTAGTTTATTTGAATGCAGTGGATCGTCACCTCAACTGACTCACCTGTTTAGACCTGTTTGAAGAATAAAACGTTGACCGCAGTTCCTCTGGGCATTGTTTGACTGTACTGGGAAAATAAAGGCGTTTAACATTTGCCAATCAGGCTTGCTTTACTAGCATTGGAAAATAATTCCAATGCATTCCAATAATTCCAATACAATTTCATCCATTAAAAAAGTAGGCCTACAGAAATTGATTTGATGACTGAAGCAATGTAAGACCCATCTTTAATAATAATCATTCATTACTTAAAAGTTAACATCTCTGTATGATGGCATGCGCTGACCACACCCCCGAACCAGGGGGTCTGTCGGTGGTCCTCCCCCAGAAACTTTTTAACTAAACCAAACAACACGCTATTTGTGGAGGATTGATCGTCTAGTCAGTAAGAATACTCTGAAGATTATTATTATTTTTTTAAACATCTGTTTATTGCAGTTTTTTTCCACTCACATAGGTATTTTTCAAAAATATCGACAACAGGATTTGCACAACTCTGAAGATTCTTGCAGGGGCCCTCATACAAGGTCATTATGATTATGCATGCACTTCATGGTATCACAACACCTCCAAGGCCTTAAAAACAAGGCTCCAAACATCCCAAAACAAACTTGTAAGGCTTGGTCTCAATCACAAAACCCATCTAACCCCTGCTCATTTTGCTAGGATTGGGATCCCCCTGTATTTGTCAAAATACTTCCAAAATGTTAATGAAGTCCATGATCATAACACCAGAGGCAGCTCCAAAAATTAGTCCATGGGCCAGACCAGAAGTCAGGAACACGAAAGGTGGCAAAATCTCGTTGGCACCATTTTGTTTGTAGGGTCCATATAAGTACTTTGAAACATGATAGCCTTTTCAAATGAGTAGCTTTAATACTTTTTTAGGATATTCATTTTTTTGCCATTATCTCCCCACTTTATCTGCACAGTAGTCCTGTACCTGGCCTAAGCCTGTTCGCAATTTGGTGGTAGGAGAATTGCTCACTTGAACAATGGGTAGCCAGGGTAGGCCTACCTAGACATGAAAAGTCACAGAGGTGCTCGTCCGCCATAGTGCCACGAATGGCGCAATGGCCAAATCAAATATGGCTGCCATCGGCTATGATGAAAATCCAACTTCTTTGTTTCTGAGTGTATATACACATGCAATACCTCCATTTTGACTAATTGTGGGGTGGGGAATTCATTTCTGATATTGTTATGACCACTTTGGGTGATGTTGACCTTGAAAGGTCCTTGGCCATAACTTGGCCATTGTTAGGACTAAAAACAGGTGCAATAAGACTAATTCAACTAATTCTGACATTTATAATTCCTTTCTGATATTGTTTTGACCATTAAGGAGCATCTTGTCATTGAAATATCAAAGTCAATGTCATTTTTCAATAACTCAGTTAAAATCATTATTCAACAGTCACACAAAAGTTCTACATCCAGTCCAGTTTTTAGCGGTGCCAACCGCTCTACTCTTGACTTTGTCCGTATGTCCGTCCGTCCGTCCGTCCGTATGTTTGTAGCACGGGATGAGCGCGTCAAAGAAGAAACACATACAAACACACGCGCACACACACACACACACACACACACACACACACACACACACACACACACACACACACACACACACACACACACACACACACACGGACTTGGAGATTGCCTATGCCATCTCTCCTCTCATTGGCCACACGTGCCACTGCTTATCAAAGAGGGGTGCAGGGACCCCCAGTATGTTATGTCCGTGGAAGCACGGGATGAGCACATTATGTCCGTGGAAGCACAGGATGAGCACGGGATTTTAAACAGCTATAACTCCAGTTTGCAGCATGCCACCAAGGCCAAATTTGGTATGTGGACTTAGACCACCAATAGGGACGAGCATGAATTGCTCAAGTTATCAAAGAGGGGTCCAGGGACCCCCAGCGCCCGTATGAGCACGGGATGAGCACGGGAATTTAAACAGCTATAACTCCAGTTTGCAGCATGCCACCAAGTCCACATTTGGTATGTGGACTTAGACCACCAATAGGGACCAGCATGAATTGCTGAAGCCCCGCCCCCTCTGTCTTCCCATTGGCTGGCCTTCAAACAGCCATAACTCAAGTTCGCAGCATGCTACGGAGTTCAAATTTTGTACATGGCCTCAAACCACCAATAGGGACGAACTGTAATTACTTAAGCCCCGCCCCCTCTGTCTGCCCATTGGCTGGGCTTTCAACAGCCATCATTCCAGTTTGCAGCATGCTACCAAGTAACAATTTGGTACATGGACTCAGACCACCAATAGGGACGAACTGAAATGAGTTAAGCCCCGGCCCAAAGGCACCGCTTCCTTCACACAGGGTGTGATTTTTTTCTATTCCGTACATACAACATATACCATCATGTCAACAAAATGTTTCCCTCAATACAACAGTCACAACAGGACTCCTAAAATAATGCTATACTATGGTATTATGAAAACATGGCATCTGTCTACCTAACATGCTATCTAAATTACATTTTAGCCTTTGCATAATCCTGCAAGGTCGTCAAGGCTAGGGCAAGTGCTACAGGCTTTTTAGACAAGTATACGTACAACCCATACAGTAAACAGATCCCGTCATGCCCCAGAGAAGTGTACATAGTTAATATCACAATGTACAACACACACCTGAGGTCATAGGCGCCGATGCTGTGGGTGCTCCTTGTCATAAACACACACCTTAGGTGGTGCTCAGGGGTGCACTGGGCGCTTTCTGAACAAACATATGTTGCTTGTGTAAAGTAACTAAGTACATTTACTCAGTACTATACTTAAATACACTTTTGAGGAGTTTTTACTTTACTGGAGTATTTCCAATTTGCAGTACTTTTACTTCTACTCAGGGGCAAATGTTGTACTTTTACTCTACTACAATTTTTTGAAAACTTTAGTATAGTTACTTTGTAGATTTTGATTATTATTACAAAACATACAGTAACCACTTCAACCCTATATACATTTCGGCCATTTGAAAATAGCCGATCTACAAGCTTGATCTACAAGCTGATCTACAAGCTCACAATGCGTCACTTCGTGACGCATTGTGAGCTTGTAGATCGGCATTCCTGTACAGTAGGCTACCCTTTGATTGTTTGTTATTCTGAAGGAAATGTGTTCAAGCACAACAGATTATTGAGAAACCATTACGCACGCTGCATGCGCTCAATGCTCAAATGGTAATAGGCAATTCATGTATTTGTGCAGTATTTGTGCAAGATGACCCAGCTGTAAATGTGTATATTACTAATTATGTTCAATCCAAAATATCATGCTGTAAGTGTTAGGCTGCATTTACACACCTGCTTGTCATTAATGCTTAAAAATATCTATGACCATTATTTTTATCAGATGTCCGATACATTTTAATCATGCCGGACCACCGGCATGCCACCAAAAATCCTAGCGCGACCTCTATATATATAGGAGTAAGAGCTTTTTTTTTTTTTTTATACAAAACTCAGCCTCCTGGGGGCGCTCTAAAAGGCATATGTGAAAAATGCAGGGCAAAGGTGTTTCCTTGGCCTGAGGTGTTGTGAGATTGTAGACATCCCTTTGCTGAATGTTCGCCCCAGAATAGGCATGCTAGGGTTCATGTGGTTAAATAAGTGAATGAAAGAGATTGAATAATGTTTTTTCCCCTCTGTATGACATGTTCTATTCAAAAAAAGTTAGATATTTTTTTCATTCTTTGGAACTATGGCTGGTGTCATTGAAGGCTGATAACTAGGACTAACTACTTGGGAAGGGCTATCATGTTGAAATATTATCTAGATATATAGACCTTTTCAAAATACCAAACTAGAGTTTGCCACCTTGAGTGTCCCTGATTAGTGAAAATTCTGGCCTGGGCCCTTGGACTAAATCATGTTCAACCCAGATTTGGCTCAACAAAGGGAATGAACTCGTTCTCATGCTATTCATCAAAAATGTGGAATGCCCTACCAAAAGGAGTAAAGGAGTGTAAAACCCTACTCACTTTCAAAACTGCCCTAAAGATACACTTTCACCCCTGTCCAAGTCCTAACCTAACCCCCCCCCCCTCTCTCTTTCTTCTTTTGTACATATTTTTCACTTTTCATACCAGTAACCTGTAAACTGATTGTATGACATTCTGTATAGTAGCGTGTATATCTGTCTGTCTCTTAGTCATCATGATTTGTGTGCATGGGGATCTCATCTTAAACAAGCTTAGTGCTTAATGAGCTTTCCAGTTTAGTAGACCTTGTATTGTGAATTTGTACTTCCATGTACTGTTATGTACTGTCATGTACTGTTCTCATGTCTTACTAAATAAAGTACATCAATCAATCAATCAACATAGTAGATGTAATTTCCTGGTGAATTTTGGGAGTTTGATACCAAATTCAGGAGAAAACAGAATAAATCAGGAGACGTCTGCGGGATCCAGGAGTGTTGGCAGCCCTGGGTCAGTGACACTGTGTATACAGAGAGTTTCACTTTTAAGTAATGAGGTGAGGCTACAGTTCATTGACTATCAAATGATGGCAGCATTGTACCTCTAAGAGAAACTCTAGGGGGTTTGAACTTCAGTGATGTTTTATATTATACTCTAAAAACACATTCTAGATTTCCCTAGTGCCCACTCTTCTCCACCCCTAGTGCCCACTCTTCCAGGTGCCCACCTATCCTTTTACCATGATTTGCTCATCATGATTTGTGTGCATGGAACAAGCTTAGTGCTTAATGAGCTTTCCAGTTTAGTAGACCTTGTATTGTGAATTTGTACTTCCATGTACTGTTATGTACTGTCATGTACTGTTCTCATGTCTTACTAAATAAAGTACATCAATCAATCAATCACCCTTGGATTCAGCGCTTTGAAAACATTTAATATAAATGTTTGTTTTTCCACATAATGATATGAGTCATGCCTCATGTTTGTTTTTCCCATATGAGTCATGCCTCATGTTACATGTATCAAAGCTCTGTTAATTCAGCGCTTTGAAGAAAACAAAAATACAAATGTTTGTTTTTCCACATATAATTTAATAAAACAATTTAGCTTTGTCCATAACGAATTTAGCTTTGTGTTTTTTATAGCTAGATGTTGGGCTCTGGGTGACGTTTGTCATGATATCAGCTGTAGACAGAAAGAGTGCATAGGTTAAAATCAGAAGGTCGAAGTGTTTGGCAAAAAAGATACAACTCCCTATTGGGCAATACATTGGACTTCTTCGATTTAAATACACGTCGTTTCAAATGAGCGGAGTTGATGTCTTGGGAACCACCGTCTGCTTGCAGACAAGCTTTAACACCGCTCAACGGAGTCACTTTGTAACACCAAACGGACGCATCAACTCTTGACCGGTGCCCATGTGTTGGTTCCCACAGCACCAGTTTGCTGGCTGGCAGCTCTCGGTGCCTTTGGCAGTGTCCTGCTAGTCTCATTCTCCTTACAGCAATCTTCTCGCTCACCCTTGGTATTCCCTCATACAGGATTCTGTTGGTAACATGCGCACTCTTGCTGATGTTAAGCACTGCACGCAGCATCCTGGTGTAGCACCCGTCCAGGGACTTCTCAAGGGCTGGTTTCAGGGTCCAGCATTCACTGCCATAGAGAAGAACGGACTCTACTGTCGCGTAGAAGAAGCTGAGTTTGATTTGGCGGGGGAGATTGGAGTTCCAAACACTGGTCATGCCATTCAGGGCCCTCCATGCAATTGCCTTCCTCACTTTAAGATCTTGCTCAGTTGAGTTGACCCATGCGCCCAGGTATTTGAAGTCCTCGACTTCTTTCAGCACAGTGCCTCCTGTTGTAGTCAGAGGTTGATGTTCTGGTGGAACGTTGTAGGTGAGGACCTCAGTTTTCTTGGCGTTTAGCCTGAGGCCGACCTTGGCGCACTCTAGCTCTACCCTGTTCAGTAGTTCTTGTGCTTGTTCCACGTTGTCAGAGAGCAAACTGATGTCATCCGCATAGTCAAGGTCTGTGAGGACCACTGCGGGGTGTCGCCTCGACTTCCTTGGCGTTAGTGTGAAGCCAAGTTCCTGCTCTCGCCCACTGATTGCTTTCCTGAGCGCATAATCGAGGACTATAATGAAGAGAAAGGGGGCTAGTGTATCCCCTTGCATAACCCCAGCCAGGATGTCAAACTCCTCGCTGTTGCCGTCTGGGGTCACCACCTTGGCCCTTGTTCCTGCGTACATGGACTCTATTGCTCGGAGTAGGTTGGGAGGAATCCGGTATGCCTTCAGGATCTTCACCCTCTCTCTTTCTTCTTTTGTACATATTTTTCACTTTTCATACCAGTAACCTGTAAACTGATTGTATGACATTCTGTATAGTAGCGTGTATATCTGTCTGTCTCTTATATGTCATCATGATTTGTGTGCATGGGGATCTCATCTTAAACAAGCTTAGTGCTTAATGAGCTTTCCAGTTTAGTAGACCTTGTATTGTGAATTTGTACTTCCATGTACTGTTATGTACTGTATTGTAAATGTACTGTTCTCATGTCTTACTAAATAAAGTACATCAATCAATCAATCAATCAATCAATCAATCAATCAATCAATCAATCAATCAACATAGTAGATGTCATTTCCTGGTGAATTTTGGGAGTTTGATACCAAATTCAGGAGAAAAACAGAATAAATCAGGAGACGTGGTCAAAAACCAGGAGACTCCTGCGGGATCCAGGAGTGTTGGCAGCCCTGGGTCAGTGACACTGTGTATACAGAGAGTTTCACTTTTAAGTAATGAGGTGAGGCTACAGTTCATTGACTATCAAATGATGGCAGCATTGTACCTCTAAGAGAAACTCTAGGGGGTTTGAACTTCAGTGATGTTTTATATTATACTCTAAAAACACATTCTAGATTTCCCTAGTGCCCACTCTTCTCCACCCCTAGTGCCCACTCTTCCAGGTGCCCACCTATCCTTTTACCATGATTTGCTCATCATGATTTGTGTGCATGGAACAAGCTTAGTGCTTAATGAGCTTTCCAGTTTAGTAGACCTTGTATTGTGAATTTGTACTTCCATGTACTGTTATGTACTGTCATGTACTGTTCTCATGTCTTACTAAATAAAGTACATCAATCAATCAATCACCCTTGGATCCAGCGCTTTGAAAACATTTAATATAAATGTTTGTTTTTCCACATAATGATATGAGTCATGCCTCATGTTTGTTTTTCCCATATGAGTCATGCCTCATGTTACATGTATCAAAGCTCTGTTAATTCAGCGCTTTGAAGAAAACAAAAATACAAATGTTTGTTTTTCCACATATAATTTAATAAAACAATTTAGCTTTGTCCATAACGAATTTAGCTTTGTGGTTTTTGAGCTTTGTGGCTCTGGGTGACGTTTGTCATGATATCAGCTGTAGACAGAAAGAGTGCATAGGTTAAAATCAGAAGGTCGAAGTGTTTGGCAAAAAAGATACAACTCCCTATTGGGCAATACATTGGACTTCTTCGATTTAAATACACGTCGTTTCAAATGGGCGGAGTTGATGTCTTGGGAACCACCGTCTGCTTAAAGACAAGCTTTAACACCGCTCAACGGAGTCACTTTGTAACACCAAACGGACGCATCAACAATAATGTGCCCTGATTGGGCAACATTAGCGCGTCTACGCGTCTGTATTTTGCAGATCCGGTGTAAAATGGATACGGAAATGGCTTGTGTGTGAAAGTGAAATGTGTGTTTAATTAACCGGATACAGTAGGCGGGCTCTAGACTAGTAAACCGGATCTGAGCACTGAACACAACATAGACACCAAGCTTCCCACGGGTGCTGCAGAAATCCTGGTGACGCCGTTGGGTGACGCGAGGTTATAGTTTTTTTCATTCAGGAACCACTTGGATAACATCTTCACCTGTTAGTTTATAACGCGTTCCTTTGTGTTTATCGTCGTTCCAGTGAGCTGCTGCTCGGCGTGTCGTTGACGTGTTTGGACGTGTCAACAACAATTGTTGTTTGAATGTTTTTCGGTCCTTGTAAAGCAGGTGAACGTGTTATGCAATGAAAGTGACTCTTCTTGACAGTCAGTGACTGAGTGGTCCGTGGAAGAAGCTAAAAGCAGCTAGCCTACCACCAGTCCCTTACAGTTGGACTGTGTCACTTTAACACGTTCAGTCTGCACCTATACTAGTGTTGGGTCGTTTTGTTTAGTTCTACTTTGTGGTCAACTGACTCCTGCACTTGTTGTTCCACAAAATGGCTTTGGTGACCAGAAGACTCCGGCTGGTTCAAGCAACGTTGCGAGAAAGTTGGTTACGGACAGCAGCGAGGAGCACTACTGGGTCCGCTGGTTGTCTGCAGGCACTGAACAGGGGCTTCATCACCAGCAGCACCCAGCCACGCTTCACCCCAAGCAGCACCCAGCATCAGAGGGGCTTTTTCAGCAGCACCCAGCTTCAGAGTGGCTTCAGCCCTGCCAGCACCCTGCAGCTTCAGAGGAGCTTCAGCACTAGCACACAGCCTCTTAGGTGAGGAGAGGAATTTGTGTTATCCTTTGGCTTTTAGCCTTAATGTCTGACTGTACCACCTGCTGTTTTTTCAGTTATGACAAATAAAATATTCAATCAATCAATCAACACCTATTTTAAAGATGGGAAAAAAGTAAGTTAGTATTAATTTTGGAAGTTTCCTAAATGTTATGTCTAGTTATTACTAGGTTATGTTTTGCCTGTAAATACAGGACAGTAACTTTTTCATGTCATCCATTATGGTAAAACTGCAAAGCTTAATGCATGGCTTCATATGTACCCCAGTTTAGCTTGGCTAGTGTAGTGTGTACAGTATTGTAACACTGGGGTCATTGAGTACATGCTCGTGATCTGTTTTAAATAAACTGGGTCACAATAGATCATGACATTTTAGTTTATGATTAATTGTCATAAATAATGCAATGAATGATTTAATTGTGTTTTTGGCATTGAACATATAAATAGCATTTTAGGCATGGTAAACAAGAAATTGCACTTAGCAGATATGAGAAATAACTTGAATATACAAAGAAATGGCTGACAAGACTGGTACCAATACTCTAAACAAATAATGTACTATACTATGGCCAAAACAGGCTACATATTTAATGATTTTATACTTTAAAAACCTTTCAAAATTAGCCGGCATACAGATCAATGGAAGTTATTCTGATTATTTTGCAAAATGAATCATTTCTATTACCACAAATAATTATGATCATGCGATTATGTAATAATTGTGACAACATGAATTTAATATTTCATCAGCCCATTTCCAAGATATTGACCAGCCACTGTGATAGCTTTTGGTTAACTGCCAAGCTTTTCATGTAGGAAATTTGGCAAAATTGCCTGGTGGTGAAATGTGATTCTGTGGTTTTGTATGACACTAAGGCCAGAGCCATGCCATCCATCAGTTCATGCTTTGTCCAAGGCTGGTCTTCTCATGGCCAAACACGCTGTTGTGCAATGATTCCACTGGTTTGCTGCTCAACACATGTGTTGTAGGCTTGTAAGCTCTGCTGCTGCCCTTAACCTGGCTGACACTGTTCATGTGTACTGACGTCAGAGGATGGCCCTGACACTCTGTCCACAGTGTCCAAAACAAGAATTATCTCGAAAAACAGTTCGCTTTTAGATTTGACTAAATGAAATGAAAGCATGAAGTGAGTTTATTACCAACTAGAAAAAGTGCTACTTACTAAAAGTGGTACGTTATTCTGGCCTCCTGGTGGCGCTATAATAGGCCAATGTGAAAATGGTGGCATTTATTCTTAGGTCTTTCACGGCAATCAGACACAGCATTCATGACTTGAGGCATTTTGTTCCAAAAATGTGTTTTGCTAAATTAGACCTGCTGGTGGCGCTATAACAGGCCAATGTGAAAAGGGTGGCGTTTCTTCCTCGGCCTAGTGGGAATGTGCGTGTGAAATTTCACGGAAATTGCAAGCTGCGTTCATGGTTTGAGGCAGTTTGTTCAAAACAGACCAATCTTGCAAACTTTGGATGGCAACCTTAAGCAATGAGGATGGAATATGGGAAATCGGACAGATCAGGGTTGATCACATGACTATAGAGATACTGTGTACTTATTTGCATGACGTTTGGTTAAAAACTGTAGGAGTAATGTAAAAAAATGGGTTTTGCACAAATCGGCCTGCTGGTGGCGCTATAACAGGCCCATGTGAAAAATTTGAGGCAGAGGTTCTGAATTGGCATCCAGGGAGTGACGGACGGACGGACGGACGGACGGGCGGGGTGCAAAACATACTCTCTCGCCATGCCTTTCGGCCTGGTGGAGACAATAATCTTTTATATAGTCTTTTTGTTTTTTTGTTCTTTATTTACCCAGGGTTGTAGCTAAGCACAAGCGCTCATTTTCAGCAACGCCCTGCACATAGACACACGCACATTAAAACCAGGGAGCTAACCAGTACAACCACAGGCTTCTACTGTTGGCCACTGAGCAGCTCCACTGGAGCAGTTGGTTCAGTGCCTTGCTCAAGGGCACTTCCGCTGTGTTTGGGGAGGGGTGAGTGGTGACCATTCACTTCCCCACCCAGATGTTTCTTGTCGGTCTGGGGAATCGAACCAGCAACCTTCCGGCAACAATTGTGCTCCTCTAACCTTAAGGCCACCGCTTCCCCTAAAATCTTCCATCCCAAAGCATTACCGTGCTTTGGGGTGGGTTTGTGCATAGGGTTTTCCTAAACCAATCAATGATGAGTCAATGAGCCATGTGGCCCATATCTCCTGCTTCTGTAGCATGAGGCAGCTTGATGTACTAGTACACACCCCTGGACATGATGCTACTATATGGCAGGGCCTTAACCCCAATACAAATTTTGATGCTGGTTCCCAAGCAGGTAGGCATGCATTGGTACGTACCATTTTTATAGTCTTTGGTAATTCGGGCTGGGAATTGAACCCCAACCTCCCTGTCTCAGGTTGGACATTCTAACCACAAGGCCACTAAGCCAATTTGACAAGGTTACACTACACTGAAGTGGTAAAAGCTAAGTTGTTGAAGAATGTTCATCCTTGGCTATGTCCCTCAGGAGGACCCCATAGGAATGTTTTCTGAACCGCACAGTTTGTAGGTCTCTGCTATGTGCCAGGATTGACCAACTCTGGTGCAAAGAACCGCTTCAGTGCGGGCTGTGCGGCCAAAACTTGAACTCAAACTGGGACAGTCGCATAATCAATTTCATGACCTGACCAACACTCTAACCCAAACTATTCAAGAAATACATTGATTTTACATTCATATTTTAAGCTTTTCAGCATGTAGAAGTATGACCAGTATTTATTTAATCTACTACACAGTCAAATAACTTCTTCATTACATCTTAGTAGCAGAAATGTGATGTTTAGCTTCACATCAGTAAATAGTTCATGAGACTTAAATAAAAGCTGATGCTCTATGGTTAATCTCCATGACTGGAACAAACATTCCAAACCTCATTTGTAAGACTGGTGGTAATCTCTCAAGACAGATTCAGAGCTCAATTAAAAGGGGGACAGATGGGTTCCCAGATTGGACTGGTGGAGAATAACTTCACCTGCAACGTATGAACGTACTGCAGACTGACTTAGCCAACCAGCTGTTCTCTCTATTCAAAGCGCTGTAGCTTTTAATTAAAGTGAATCCAACTTTATTTATTGTACTCAATACAGTACCCCTGCAGGGATGAACCAGGCTACCGATTGACCAAGATATGGCTACCATGCAAGCATATCTTGGTCACTCTGTCATGTTTTGTTACTTACCGTAGGTTTGTTTTCTTGACCCCAATGTTAAGAATTACATTTAGATAGCATGTTATGTAAACAGTTGCTAGGTTCATTGTTTATCTGGTATGAGATGATTTGTTATTTTGATTTGTTCAGACTGATGCTATGTTCTTGGTTTACCCGGGATCCTAGTTTCTTACAGAGACAATACACTGTCTCTCTAACCACTTGTCCTCGCTGTATCATCTTGTTGCATAAGAAACACCAGAGTTTGACTCTTTCTCAACCAGCCTGATGTCGGTGCACAGACCGTGCCAGACCACTAGAGGGCAGGGTTGCTTTATAGAGCCTCAGAGCTGAAATAATGTAACATTGCAGTTCACCTCATCACCACTCCCAATTACCTACAGTAGTACTCTATACTCTTTTAATCTATTACTCTGCTGTCATGTTTTGTTGTGCGTACACTAAACTTCTGAAGGAGTGTTTGAGTATGTTTGCATTTCAAACCTCTTTGTTTTAGCTTGAAGTAAGGTTAAGGCAGATTCCAGAATAAGAGCTGCATTGAAGAGAAGTTTCAGTGCAACTGTTGAGTACATTGATTGGTTTGAGGGACTGACTTGTTGAACGATCTCTCTGTGTCTGACTGTCTGTCTCTCTCTCTGTGTTTTTCAGGTCTGATAACAAAGTGACGGTGAATTTTATCAACAGAGATGGAGAGAAGATGACAGTGAAAGGATCTCCTGGTGACTCATTACTTGACATTGTCATAGAACAAGACCTAGACTTTGATGGCTTTGGTACGCGCGCACACACACTCACACTCACACACATTCACACACACACACACACACACACACACACACACACACACACACACACACACACACACACACACACACACACAGTCACAAAATATATTATTATCTCTACTCTGTATTGCATATTAATGTGTGTGTGTGTGTGTGTGTGTGTGTGTGTGTGTGTGTGTGTGTGTGTGTGTGTGTGTGTGTGTGTGTGTGTGTGTGTGTGTGTGTGTGTGTGTGTGTGTGTGTGTGTGTGTGTAGGTGCATGTGAGGGGACGTTGGCCTGCTCTACGTGCCACCTGATCTTTGATGAGGAGATCTATAAACAGCTGGGGCCGGTCACAGACGAAGAGATGGATATGTTGGACCTGGCCTATGGTCTCACTGACACGTAAGCAGACACACGCACGCCCACGCACACACGCTCTCACAAAGTGTAATTCTTCCAGGTCCATGTTAGACCCCTGTGCTGTATTGGGCAAATGCTTTACATGGTGAATAGAATAGATTAGAAATACTTTATTAATCCCTGAAATCAGATCTTCAGTGTTGATTTAAAGCACAATTAAACCTTGGTACAGGTTTGGCTTGTGTAGTTACTAGATACCTTGCCATGATGTGACTCCAAATATGGCAAGATATGTTCAATAGTTGCTCTGGAATAAAAAATGCATAATCCAAAATAGTCTCCCGATTTATTCCTATTACACAGCGAAACGGGACTCAAAGTCGCACTTTTAGCACACAAACGAATGCAAACAAAGTGGTTTTGCAGTGTACCATGTTTTGTCATTTCATACATTGTCAGAATCCACCTTGTTCCCAACTTGGAGAACTGTTTTCACCGTGCAATGTAAGTCAGGGAGAATGTATTGGATCATACTTTTTAATATATATATATATATATATATTAGGGGTGTGCCGATACACTAATTTCACGAAACGATACGATACGATATTTGGCTCACAACTTCGATACGATTTCGATACGATACGATACGCACTTTTTTTATTATGAAAATATATGGAGGAGAAAAAAAGAAAATGCAAACAAATAATTCTGTTTTTGCATTATTCAGACATGCAAACTTGTAGCTTTTCAGCTACAATAGCCGTTTTGAATCCAAATAGTATGACACCTGACCCGAAAAAAAAACATGTTGTCACTCTTTTCACTTCGGGGCCGTTTGCATGCCTGATTATTATGATTGTAAAAAAAATAAAAATAAAAAAATATTATTTTTTTTTCAAAAACGATATTTTTTCCCCCCAAAACGATACATATCGTCGCGAAAACGTATCGCGATATATCGCGGGACGATATATCGGCACACCCCTAATATATATATATATATATATATATATATATATATATATATATATATATATATATATATAATATTTGGAGATGCATTATGGCAAGGACACAACCCAAACCTCTACCAAAGTTTAATTAAGCTTTAATACAGTACAGGGGCTTTAACGTTAACCCTAGCAACCCTATTCTGGGGCAAACATTGGGTGACAAGCTGACAATTAGGGTTGCGATTTCTAACTCTAATGCATGGGCGCAACTCTGAAAGTGTACAAATGGAACCAAATGGACCCCAGGTTCATAAACGCTCTCCACCTGTTTAGGAGCAGATTGCTCACCCCAGACCGTTAGTTGCGATACGGGCCGCCGTGTTTAGGGGCGACTCGACACGGTACAATGACTAGATAAGATTAACCTTTGGCTTTGTGTCTCTGGTGGAGAGATTTACTTGAAAGTCGACGTGCTACCACCTTTGCACGAAAGGATTTCACTGCCTTGCATGCACTTTGCATGCTCATTTTCCTCTCTTGTAAAGTGCAACCACACTTTTTTGTGTGTTCGACATGCTGCTGTGCTGACAATATTCACTCCGACACACTCGAAGGACACTGGTATTCTGATCCTAGATCAGTGGGCGAATCCACCCCACTCACACGTGTAGGTGGCGTAACGTCACCACAGTCGCTTGCATGCACGCTGAGCCAAATGAAGACAGATGAGAAATTCTAGGAACTCTTTGGTGTTGCTATGTTGAATGCACTTAGTGTAAGTCGCTTTGGATAAAAGCGTCTGCTAAATGACTGTAATGTAATGTAATCTCCATTAGCTCATTACCATAGTTACCATAAATACCAACATTATTTAACTTGCTACCCAGCCAGTTAGGCAGCTCAATTAGATTGTATGGCCACTTGAGGAGTGAACCCTGCTAATCTGCTATTGACCTGCTGTTTGTCTTCTGTCACTCTTCACCACCCTGGTTTCAATCTTCACCACCCTGGTTTCAATCATTTTACCCTTACGGGTACATTTGTGTCCGTTTTCAGTTTCACACTCTTGAGAGTTAAAGAGTATATTAAGAGCAAGGAATTATTTACTGGGCTAACGTCCTATCGTTGGTGACCTATCGAGGAAAGAGGGCTGAAACACACGCTTGTGCATACACATGGAGGTTAAGATGGAGGTTATTCCAATAACGTAGGCACAAGACCAGATTAGATTTTTCAGAGTGGTCTCACAGGTACTTTGATTTGAGAAAGTGGACACACATTGTGCTGGTTAGATGCTAATATGGAGGTAATCAGATTAGAAACACTTAATCTGTTAATCACAGTGGGGAACAAAGATGTAAACACATCACTTCATTAACACGTCCCCCATCCGCACCACCAGCAACACATGTCCACTTACTCCATCCTGTGTTATTCCTTTCCTTTATCTTTCCCCAATCTCTTCTCTTCTATCTGTCCCTCTACCTCTCTATCTCTCTCTCTTCGTTTTTGTCTGTGTAACTGCCTGTGTTGCTTTATTTTAAAGATAAACTCCTTCCCTTTTCTTGTAGGTCACGTTTGGGTTGCCAGATCTGTCTGACCAAGTCTTTGGAGGGCATGGTGGCCAGAGTCCCAGAGAGCGTCGCAGACATCAGACAGAGTGGAGACGGATCCTCTTAACTGGCAACCTGAAAGGCTAGAAATAAAGACGCACAAGGAGAGTTTGGTTCTTGTCAGTTAAAGCTGAATCCTAGAGGGAATGCACTTCAGTCACTGGGGCAACGCTCGCTTTTCATAGTCTGCCCCCTTTTCTTGTACATCCAGATCTCAATGTTGGGACGGCATTAATTTCCTTGTGTATTCCTTAAACTACAGTTCCAGGAAACACACATTTGATAACTCCCTATTTGTTAGGAGTAAAGAATACAGGACAGCTCTCCCAATTCACTTTACCCTAAAAAACAACAAAGATAACAGCCTCGCTGACCATTGTTTAGCTATCAATATCAAGTTACTATGTGTTCAGTGTATGAATGAAGCCACACAAATCGCAATGCGGTGTTCAGTGGTGAAACCACTATACAGACTGACTGCTTGTGTGGTGACGACCTACGCCTCCTTTGGCTGAATCGAAATTCTTTAAAATACTTCTCCTACAGTATAAAATCAAAACTGCTTCACAAGAACAATGTTGGTGTAACTAACAGAGACACTGATTTTTTTTACATGCTTATATTATCAACTATGGTCACATTTTCACACTTTTCACTTTAACTTCACCAGGCATTACCTGTCTGTGCTGACTATTCGTGTAGTGTATGTTTATGATCAGAGGTGGTTCTGTTATGCTGTAAAAACAACACTTTTTGAGGCCTTTATTGAGACGGAGAAGGCTATTTTTATACTATGATGGGACTCCCCTACAATATTACTGCCCACCTTAACTATTAATGTACCACATACAAATATTCTGTAGAATTTAGCCCAAGTCTGACTTATTAACTCCTGTCAAGGCAGGAATCACACAAGATCTTAATGTCCAAAAACTCATGCTTTGTAATCCTTGCCTGTCAAACTTGCTTAAAGGACACTGTAGATAATATCCTGTATTATTTATCTCCTGGATCACTATTTGAGGAATTTGGCTCCCAGACAGTCAGCATTTTCCAATATTTAGTTTGCAATAACTAAATGTCCGAACTTCCATTCATTGAATGTATCATGTTTGAACAATAGCATCTAAGCTATATACTAATAGCTACTATAGATTCTCTAGCCATGATCATAATTATGAAAATGATCCACTGTAACCCAAATCTGGGTTACAGTGGATCTACAGCTATTCTGACTTGATCATGTCCGTAGATAGTCAATAGACGTTTTCATTGTAAAGACTAACCAGGGGTTCAAAACTGATTCTTGTCAGGACCCAAAGTTTGCAATAACTAAATGTCCGAACTTCCATTCATTGAATGTATCATGTTTGAACAATAGCATCTAAGCTATATACTAATAGCTACTATAGATTCTCTAGCCATGATCATAATTATGAAAATGATCCACTGTAACCCAAATCTGGGTTACAGTGGATCTACAGCTATTCTGACTTGATCATGTCCGTAGATAGTCAATAGACGTTTTCATAGTAAAGACTAACCAGGGGTTCAAAACTGATTCTTGTCAGGACCCAAATGTAACTTTTTCCATTATATTATTACCCAATAATGGGTAGTAATATATATTGATTATGATAACGTCTTATGACTTGTCCTGTTGCCGATTTCCTCGAAATTGTATTTTATCAAGTATGTAAACTGATAGTTTTATTAAATCCTCAATGTACCAAATATCAATTTTGTCTTGATGTGATTGTACATACCAAGCACACATACAGTGAGAAATAATCTTGTTAGGTTCAGCTTTCTGTCTTACGTGTTGCAAGCTTGAAGATTGGCTATTTTGGAACATTTTAATTTCAGAGATAGTAAGTGTACAAAATATAAATCAGGCTTCTCCCAGCATGCGGGTACAAGTGTACAGGCACAAACATGGCTGCCACTGGAAACTGCCAATTACACACTTTGGAATAGGGGGTGGGTGCTGGGTAGAGTGGTTGGATAGCTGAATGGTTAGAGTTACCGCCCTAACCTGTATGTTTATCTTATGTTATCCATTTATCCTCGTTTGATTGATATTAATATGGTTCAGCAAAGGATTTATGATAAGGACCTAATTTGTTACAGTATGACAGACAATTGATGTTTTCCAAACATAATTTTAATTCATTAAACTCATAATAGAACATCTCCATATAAAAACACCAGGTGGCACTGACTCAGGAGTCCCGGGCGTTACACATACAATATGGTGCAGTTAAGGCAGGTTAAGCTTGTGATTTGCAGGTTAAGAGTCCAATTGGGGATTTGAACACAAGTTTCTCATATCATTGGTAGCTACTAGCTACACTAACCAGTTGGCTAAAGCACCAGGACCACTAGGGAGCATACATGCAGCTGCTTATTATGTTACATTTATACCAATATCAAGCTGATGGAAGCATTGTCATTGGGTAGGTGTCAAGTGTCAAATCAACTCTAGTCAACCTAACAGGTTCTGAGAGGGGGTGGGACTAAAAAAGGAGGAAGGGAGACTGAGAGTGAGAGAAACCGATGAAAACAGACATGTTTCAGTGGTTATAAATGCAATAATCTGGTAAATGTTACCAAATTAAGAGCCAGGGATTCATATCAGTGTATCTGCATGTTCATGTGTTTGGAGCTGGGTATATATATTCTTGCTATTATTATTATTATTATTATTAATATCACTTATATGCAGCCACAGCCATTCATGGCTAGTTCCTTGAGTTTTTGATATGCAAATCACAATGGCAGTATTTGATTGTTCTGTGAAGGTGGGGGGTTCTTTCTGAAAGATAATTTCTGAAAGTTAATTCAGAAGTGCTGGAGTATTTCAACTTAACTGTACTAATTGAGGGCTAACATACAAATGAACGGTACAGTAGTTTACTAATCTAAGACACAATTATAACATGTGGCCGGGTGGTGTGGTGGTGTAAGCGTCAAACTCTCAGGGCAGAGATTCTATGTTCAAACCCCATTTCTCTTATAGGTCAGTGCTGGAGTATTTCAATTTACATTGACTGCTTTGAGGACAGTCCGGGTATGATTATACAATATCAACAGATAAGATAAATAATGAATGAAGTGTTCTTAACTATATACTTTATCGGCGAAAAAAAGGAGTCTGTGGTTGTTTGAAAAAGTAATGTCTCAAGCGGGAGACGAACCCAAACTCCCAAAAGTAAAGAACTGGAAGTCTAATGATAAACGAGGTCTATCTGAGGCCGACGCTAAGGAGTGGTATTTGGGGTCTATTAGAATGTGACACACACACACACACACACACACACACACACACACACACACACACACACACACACACACACACACACACACACACACACACACACACACACACACACACACACACACACACACACACACACACACACACACACAGCAGATCTACAAGCTTACGATGTGACGCATTGTGAGCTTGTAGATCTGCTACTTTCACTACTTACCGCAGCTAAAAGGTTTGGGAACCTCTGGTTTAAAAGATGCTAATAATATATTTGTTTATAGTATAGCTACTCCACGTATTCATTAACTAATCTACTAATCTACTAATCTACAATGCTATTAAACGCGCCATGCATGCAATGTTGAGATTACATGGAATCCATCTATTTACCATCTGCAGTACCGTCCACGGTACTGCAGACCGTCCGCGGCGGTAAGGGGTGTGTTTTTGGGACGAGCGTTCCGTAACGGAGATTTAAGCAAATTGAGGCTAACAGCTAGCATGATTAACGGAGGGTGCGTTCGAAAATACAGCACTGAGCGCACTGGCCAATACAAACTAATAGGCGAGTGTGCTTTCAAATGTACATATTTTTTGTTTTGATTGTATTGCTGTATTGTTGTATGTGCTTTCTGCTTTGGCAATGTAAACGTATGTTTTCTCATGCCAATAAAGCCCTTTGAATTGAATTGTGTGCTCCGGTGCATAATTTCCGAACGCACCCTTGACTGGATCTGCTGGGGCTATCATTCAAAGATGGTTCAATAGCAAAGATACGCAACTCCAGCAATTGTTAATATAGGAAGATACACATTCTCCATTGGAGTCATTAGAGGCGAATACACAAATCCTACAAATGGTCTCCTAAGTAGGTGTGGTTGTCTATATATATATATAAACCGCTCACAAAATGTAAGGAAACTTGAATTTGGGCCATTATATCTCCCCTTTACTAATACCAATCAGTAAAGTGTTATATATCATTTTTATCGTTGATTAGTCACCTTTACAACGAGGTACAGCGTGTAAGCATCGGGCATTCATGGAATGAGCAACACAAGCAAACGTGTGGGTAGCGCCGAGCAAAAATGTGCCAAAATGGCCTGTTAGACTTTTCTGCTGACATTCAACGTTGTGACATTCATGACATTCAATGGGCTTCAGGTGTGTGCCAGTCACAGGTGTGTGACTGTCTCACAGGTGAGTGACTGGCACCTGAACATGGGTTCTGCAACTTTGTTGAGTTTGTGTATGCTCCAAGCAGCAACACTGCCCCCATGGAAAGATGCCACTTTTGTCAGGATAAGGCCCGTGCAACAGGGCAAGTGAAGATGGTGTTCCGTTATGCAGAGTGACAGCATTATTTGGTGTTAGCCCAGGGGCCTGTTCCTCAAAAGGTGAATAAACTAAGCCTGGACCATATAAGCCTCGTTTATTCCGTTCCTCGAAGCAAAGCCAGGCTGAAAAGGAGCGACTTTGTCGAGCTAGGCCTTGTCAAGGCAGGCTATGTCCAGCCAGGATAATGAAGCCAGGCTTCACGTATTTCTATAAAAGACCATGAAAGTCGATAGCAGAATCCTTGAACTTGACCAATCATGGAGTCCAAAACCAGAGCGGCGTTCCTCTCTGTGGGCGGGACACGCAATAACCCCACATTTGCAAGACCACTTTGGTAGAGGTTTGGGTTGTGTAGTTACCTTGCCATCATGATGTAACTCCAAAGGTGGACAAGAAATAAAAAATAATTTCTCCATTGACTAGAAATTGATAATTTAAAATATGCTCCTCATTGACTAACATTCAGTGAAAAAAAAATCTGTTATATATTATGAAACATCTAACAACAATATGAACTATAGTGTTAACAGAGTGACAATGACATCACATGAGTCATTGTGAAACAATTATGATTCATGGTCACACACTATTTCAGTAATATAATTAATTTGATTATATCTGATTGTATTTATTTCATTTTATTTGAATGCAAGGTCATTAAAATGAGTCCATATTCAAACACATGTGTTGAATTAACTGTGGAAAAACTTGAAGAACAAGGCACTGGATTAAGTAAGCTTGGCTGTTAGCCTGCTCCTGACCAGGCTAACTTCACAGCTAAATTGCCATGGTAACTAAGGTAGGCTTGCTTCAATTCTCTTTTGAGGAATCGGGTCATGGCTAAACTTAGCCAGGGTGAACTGGCTAAACTAATCTTCAAGCTAATTCAGCTTTTGAGGAACCGATTCAGCCCTAATCTTGGCTAAATTAAGCCAGGATAGGTGTTAAAGCCAGGCTTAAGCTCTAATTCCCTTTTGAGGAACAGGCCCCTGGTACCATTTCCAAACTTAGGACTAAGTTCTGTGAGACTGGTGAAGTCAACAAGGAAGACAACAACCCAGACCCCTTGCTTCACTCAGGAACCATAGATTTACAGGCAAGATTTGCACAACGATACCAAAGACAGATGTCAAAGTTGCAGGGCCCATGCCCAGGTGCCAGACACACACCTTTGACTGGCACACACCGGTCTACAAATGCTACCAGGGCTGACATCAAATAATGCGTAATCTGCGTAACGGAACACCAGCTTCACTTGCCCTATTGCACAGGCCTTATCCTGAAGGGACAAACGTGGCATCTTTCCATGGGGGCAGTGTTGCTGCTTGGAGCATACACAAACTCAACAAAGTTGCAGAACCCATGTTGCAGAACGCAAAGTTGCAGAACCCACCTCTCAGCAGGTGTGTGCTGGCAGGTCGCTCAAAACAAGAGCGATTACCAGCAAAAGTATATTGGGTGATTTTGGCACATTTTTGCTCTGCGCTACCCACACGTTTGCCTGTGTTGCTCATTCCATGAATGCCCGATGCTTACAAGCTGTACCTCGTTGTAAAGGTGACTAATCACCGATAAAGATATGTAACACTTTACTGATTGGTATTAGTAAAGGGGAAATATAATGGCCCAAATTCAAGTTTCCTTACATTTTGTGAGCAGTTTATATATATATATATATATATATATATATATATATATATATATATATATATATATATATATATATATATATATATATATTTCGGTAGTGACACAAAAACGTTTCGGTAGTGACACAATGGTGAAAAAAGAAATGACTCCACTACAAAGTACTACCAATCAACTCTAAATTGCCTGAAACGTACTCCTAACAGGTTTTTGGGGGGACGATTTTGGCCTCCACACTTAGTGATTTTTTCATATTTAACTTTCGTTTCGGTAGTGACACAAAAACGTTTCGGTAGTGACACAATGGTGAAAAAAAAATTACTCCACTGCAAAGTTTTGGGGGGACGATTTTGGCCACTACACTTAGTTATTTATTCGGATTTAACTTTCGTTTTGGTAGTGACACAAAAACGTTTCGGTAGTGACACAATGGTGAAAAAAAAAATTACTCCACTACAAAGTACTACCAATCAACTCTAAATTGCCTGAAACGTACTCCTAACAGGTTTTTGGGGGGACGATTTTGGCCTCCACACTTAGTGATTTTTTTCGGATTTAACTTTCGTTTTGGTAGTGACAAAAAAACGTTTCGGTAGTGACACAATGGTGAAAAAAAAAAATTACTCCACTACAAAGTACTACCAATCAACTCTAAATTGCCTGAAACTTACTCCTAACAGGTTTTTGGGGGGACGATTTTGGCCTCCACACTTAGTGATTTTTTCGGATTTAACTTTCGTTTCGGTAGTGACACAAAAACGTTTCGGTAGTGACACAATGGTGAAAAAGAAAATTACTCCACTACAAAGTACTACCAATCAACTCTAAATTGCCTGAAACATACTCCTAACAGGTTTTTGGGGGGACGATTTTGGCCTCCACACTTAGTGATTCTTTCGGATTTAACTTTCGTTTCAGTAGTGACACAAAAACGTTTCGGTAGTGACACAATGGTGAAAAAAAAAATCACACCCTGTGTGAAGGAAGCGGTGCCTTTGGGGCGGGGCTTAACTCATTTCAGTTCGTCCCTATTGGTGGTCTGAGTCCACTTACCAAATTTGTACTTGGTAGCATGCTGCAAGCTGGAATGGTGGCTGTTTAAAGGCCAGCCAATGGGCAGACAGAGGGGGCGGGGCTTAAGTAATTACAGTTTGTCCCTATTGGTGGTTTTAGTCCATGTACAAAATTTGTACTCCCTAGCATGCTGTGAACTTGAGTTATGGCTGTTTAAAGGCCAGCCAATGGGAAGACAGAGGGGGCGGGGCTTCAGCAATTCATGCTCGTCCCTATTGGTGGTCTAAGTCCACATACCAAGTTTGGACTTGGTGCCATGCTGCAAACTGGAGTTATAGCTGTTTAAAATCCCGTGCTCATCCCGTGCTTGGGGGTCCCTGGACCCCTCTTTGATAACTTCAGCAATTCATGCTCGTTCCTATTGGTGGTCTAAGTCCACATATGAAATTAGGACTTGGTGGCATGCTGCGAACTGGAGTTATAGCTGTTTGAAATCCCGTGCTCTAAACGGGCGGACGGACATAACATACGCTGGGGGTCCCTGGACCCCTCTTTGATAAGCAGTGGCATGTGTGTGTGTGTGTGTGTGTGTGTGTGTGTGTGTGTGTGCGTGTGTTTGTATGTGTTTCTTCTTTGCCGTCAGGCTCATACAGACGGACATACGGACAAAGTCAAGTGTAGAGCGGTTGGCACCGCTAAAAATTACTCCACTACACTCTATTAGAATGTGACACACACACACACACACACACACACACACACACACACACACACACACACACACACACACACACACACACATAGCAGATCTACAAGCTTACGATGTGACGCATTGTGAGCTTGTAGATCTGCTACTTTCACTACTTACCGCAGCTAAAAGGTTTGGGAACCTCTGGTTTAAAAGATGCTAATAATATATTTGTTTATAGTAGCTACTCCACGTATTCATTAACTAATCTACTAATCTACTAATCTACAATGTTATTAAATGCGCCATGCATGCAATGTTGAGATTACATGGAATCCATCTATTTATCTGCAGTACCGTCCACGGTACTGCAGACCGTCCGCGGCGGTAAGGAGGTGTGTCTATATCTATGTTGGACTCCAGTTTACCCAAGAGGAAAATAGCAAGAGTCGCATTCTCTGGTTTACTTCCCGTTTCTGCATGACGTAGGTGGACACCTTTTTATGAGACAGGAAGCAAGTTGGAGTCTACTGATTACAATGGAAGAGTCAACGTGAACACAGCTTCTGAACCATTCCTTATCTCCATGGTCACTGAACTAAACATTGGACCCGATCATCACAAGACACAAAATATGCACGATTTGCATACTAAAATGGCTTTTTTTTTTGTGACACAAATTAGGAGAAAATCAACTTTGTTATCGACTTTTCTCTACTATCACAGCAACACACTCGCGCGAGATTTGGGAAGATATCTGAAGAGTCCATCTGCAGTCTGACGGACGAGACATAGAGGGCTCTGTCCCTTATATTATATTTTATTATCTGCTGTTCCTATAAGATGTTCTAAAAACTGATAAACTGAGATTCTATATGTGAATGTGGTAGGCCTACGTGAAATCATTATAGACATATTAAAAATTAAATAAAATGTGTGTTCCAATGCTCAATAATATCATTTTCCATTATTAACTGTCTTGGTTGATGGGGTATGATTTGGGAATCATGACATTTTGCTAAACTTAACATTCAAACATACTATGGTCTATAGTGGTAATATATATATATATATATATATATAATTTGTAGGATGTGTGTACTACTTCGCCTCTTGCTCCAATGGAGAATGTGTATCTTCCTATATTAACAATCTTTGCTGGAGTTGCGTATCTCGCTATTGAACCATCTTTGTATGATAGCCTCAGCAGCTTCCGTCAAGGGTGCGTTCGGAAATTACGCACCGGAGCACACAACTCAATTCAAAGGGCTTTATTGGCATGAGAAAACATACGTTTACATTGCCAAAGCAGAAAGCACAATACAACAATACAGCAATACAATCAAAACAAAAAATATGTACATTTGAAAGCACACTCGCCTATTAGTTTGTATTGGACAGTGCGCACAGTGCTGTATTTTCGAACGCACCCTCCGTTAATCATGCTAGCTGTTAGCCTTATTCTCAATTTGCTTAAATCTCCGTTACGGAACGCTCGTCCCAAAACACACACACCCCCTTACCGCCGCGGACGGTCTGCAGTACCGTGGACGGTACTGCAGATAAATAGATGGATTCCATGTAATCTCAACATTGCATGCATGGCGAATAGCATTGTAGATTAGTAGATTAGTAGATTAGTAGATTAGTTAATGAATACGTGGAGTAGCTACTATACACAAATATATTATTAGCATCTTTTAAACCAGAGGTTCCCAAACCTTTTAGCTGCGGTAAGTAGTGAAAGTAGCAGATCTACAATTTCACAATGCGTCACATCGTAAGCTTGTAGATCTGCTATGTGTATGTGTGTGTGTGTGTGTGTGTGTGTGTGTGTGTGTGTGTGTGTGTCACATTCTAATAGAGCCCAAATACCACTCCTTAGCGTCAGCCTCAGTGGTGGCGCACCTCGTTTCTCATTAGACATCCAGTCCTTTACTTTTGGGAGTTTGGGTTCGTCTCCCGCTTGAGACATTACTTTTTCAAACAACCACGGACTACTTTTTTTCGCCGATAAAGTATATAGTTAAGAACACTTCATTCATTATTTATCTTATCTGTTGATATTGTATAATCATACCCTGACTGTCCTCAAAGCAGTCAATGTAAATGGAAATACTCCAGCACTGACCTATAAGAGAATTGGGATTTGAACATAGAATCTCTGCACTGAGAGTTTGACGCTTAGACCATCACACCACCCGGCCACATGTTATAATTGTGTCTTAGATTAGTAAACTAAATTTGTACAAGAGCCATGTAAAACACTTGGCATAATGTCCTTGCTGGTTTTGAACGAACAACCTCCAGAACACAGGACCCATATGTTAACCACTGCACAACTGTGATTCATATCAGTTGTGTTCTTGTGCGTGGTCTTTACTGAAAGATTAGGTACAGGTAAAAGAGCCAGGTAAAAAACCTTGCTGGTTTTGAACATAGAGCCTTCGGCCCGATAGGCCCATATCTTAACCACTACACCACCGGGGTTCATACTTACACTGTACCATTACACCACGTGGTTCATATTTTCTCTTGCACAGTTTTCACTAAAAGATTAGGTACAGTTGCAAGAGCCAGATAAAAACTTTGAACAATGTTCTTGCCAGATTTGAACGAAGAATTTCCTGCTTACAAGGTTTGTATCTTAACCATTGTACCATAGTTTCTCACTCGACCTATTCTCTTGTGTGTTCTTCAGTTGGTACAGGTAAAGAGCCAGGTACAAATTAGTAAAATGATTCCCACTGTCTTTGAACCCAGAACCTTTTAGTTATACGGCCTGTATCTTATCCACTGCTCCACCATGGTCCATGTTTAATATGTTCTCTTTTGCTGTGTTCACTGAAAGATTAGATAAAGGTACAAGAGCTAGATACAAACTTAATGAAAATAATAAAAAAAACTAAAAAACTTTTGCTTGTGGTGATGCAGATTGTGTAAGGTGAAAGATACTGAGGCACCTCCATCTTCAGGTCAAAAAGGATATTATTCTGGCAACAGAGAACCAATGTGTTTTGACTTTTGGATCTTCAACATTGTTAAAGATTAGGGTACAGTTACAAACTTGGAAAAATGTCCTGGCTGGTATTGATCCAAGTACCTTAAGTTTGCAAAGCCTGTATCTTAACCATTGTTTACAGTTTAGGTATTTAGCAGACACTCTTAATCCAGAGCGATTTACAGTAAGCTTACAGTAAGCAAGGACACAAGATAGTACCACTATGGCTCACACTTGACCTATTCTCTTGTGTGCTCTTCGGTGACACATTAGGTATGGGTAAAGAGCCAGGTAGAAATTTGGTAAAAATTGCCCTTGCTGGATTTATCACTTCACCACTGTGAGTCATACTCGAGCTGTTCTCTTGCACGCTCTTCACTGAAAGATTAGGTACAAAGAGCCAAATAAAAACTTTGAACAATGTTCTTACCAGATTTGAACCAAGAACTTAATGCTTACAAGGTTTGTAGTTTAACCATTGTACCATGGTGTTTCACACTCAACCTGTTCTCTTGTGTGCTCTTTTACATTACATTACATTACAGTCATTTAGCAGACGCTTTTATCCAAAGCGACTTACAATAAGTGTATTCAACATAGGTAGGGAACGAAAACTACTAATCACCAGAAGTTTTAAGTACATTTCCTGCAAAAACAAGCAACCAAGAGTATACCTAGCGCCAAGGTAAAAGTGCAATATATCAGCTACCTACTTTCTTAAACAGATGAGACAAAAATGGCAAAATCAAATGAGCACGAGCTAAAACAAATAAGTGTATCGACTAAACAAGATCCAATAAAACAATACAAAAATAAAACAAGAGTTCGTACAACTAGTTAACAACAAGTAGGCCAGGCAAAGAGGAAGGATAGTGTTTCCTGAAGAGGTGGGTTTTCAGCCTGCGGCGAAAGATGGGCAGTGACTCTGCTGTCCTGACATCAGTGGGAAGTTCATTCCACCACTGTGGGGCCAGAACAGAAAAAAGTCGTGACCGTGTCGATCGACCAGAAGGACCGTTGAGTGGCGAGGGAGTCAGTCGCCCCGAGGTGGCAGACCGGAGTGGTCGGGCAGGGGTGTGGGCATTGACCAAAACCCGGAGGTAAGAAGGAGCTGTTCCTTTCACTGCTCTATAGGCTAGCACCAGGGTTTTAAACTGAATGCGAGCTGCTACGGGGAGCCAGTGCAGAGAACGGAGAAGGATAGTTGTGTGGGAGAACTTGGGGCGGTTGAACACCAGACGAGCCGCAGCTTTCTGAACAAGCTCCAGAGGTCTGATGGCTGATGCCGGAGCACCAGCAAGGAGGGAGTTGCAGTAGTCCAGGCGGGAGATGACAAGAGCCTGGATGAGCACCTGGGCTGTTTTCTCCGTGAGGAAGGGGCGAATCCTCCTGATGTTGTAGAGGAGGAATCTGCAGGACCGTGTCACTGATGCGATGTTAGCCGAGAACGACAGTTGATCGTCCAGGGTCACACCCAGATTCTTCGCAGTCCGAGTTGACGTCACCACAGCATTCTCAATGGTGATGGCCATGTCTCGGTGAGGACAGCCCTTCCCCGGGATGAACATCAGCTCGGTCTTGTCCAGGTTGAGCTTCAGGTGGTTCGTCGACATCCACTCCGAGATGTCAGCCAGACAAGCAGCAATGCGTGCCTCCACTTGTGTGTCAGAGGGGGGGAATGAGAGGATCAGCTGGGTGTCATCGGCATAGCAGTGGTAGGAAAAGCCATGGGAGTGGATGACAGCACCAAGAGATGTAGTGTAGAGAGAGAAAAGAAGAGGACCCAGAACCGAGCCTTGGGGAACCCCAGTAGTGAGCCTGTGTGGTTCTGACACAGACCCTCTCAGCATCACCTGGTAGGAGCGACCCGTCAGGTAGGATGCAAACAGGGAGAGTGCAGAGCCTGAGACACCCATCCCCTCGAGGGTGGAGAGGAGGATCTGGTGGTTCACTGTGTCGAATGCTGCAGACAGGTCCAGGAGTATCAGGACGGAGGAGAGAGAGTTCGCTCTAGCGGCATGGAGCGACTCCGTCACTGCCAGGAGGGCAGTCTCTGTCGAGTGACCCACTTTGAACCCCGACTGGTTGGAGTCCAGGAGGTTGTTCTGGTGGAGGTAGGAAGACAGTTGTTTAAAGCACGTTCGAGAGTTTTAGATAGGAAGGATAGAAGGGAAACCGGTCTGTAGTTCTTGATCTCAGAGGGGTCAAGTGTCGGTTTCTTCAGGAGGGGGGTGACTCCATAGATATATATAAAGGCTATATGGCTCAAGGGGGCGGCGCAAGCGTAGCTCAACCGCGGCCATCTTGCGACGGTCACTCATAACATTATGTCTATGGTGCATATACTTTGAAATAACCATAGCGTGCTCAATTTTCATCCGATTTTCAAACGGTTTGGTGTTTTGTAAACACCAAAGATGTAGTTATGATACTGCATACTTATAATTATAATCATGTTTTTTTTTTTTATACAATAATATCATAACTACATCATTGGTGTTTACAAAACACCAAACCGTTTGAAAATCGGATGAAAATTGAGCACGCTATGGTTATTTCAAAGTATATGCACCATAGACATAATGTTATTGTGACAAGGGTGAAATGAGGGGTTCTTAAAACTTTTGTAATTTGTTTTTATTGGTGCTTAATGTGTATAATTGCCTCATTTAACCCCACCATCTTATTATTTTTGTACCAATTATTATTACGCACTGTATTGTTTATAATTGTTTTCCCCATGATCCCCTGGTCACATGTATTGAGAGACATTGAGTGGCAGAGCGGCAGTCACGCGGTCACGCCCAAGGCCACGGTCATGGCCAATGTCCCCAGACAGACTGTCACCACGGACAAATGAAAGAAGAGGGAGGTGTGGTTTGGCAGGTACAAAAGCGGAGGCGGGACCGTTTGAAAGAGAGAACAGAGCACCCAAGTGACAGAGGCGTCAGTGAGGAGAAGGACAGCAGAGGGGAAGGTTGTGCCGAGACACGGAGTAGAGGAGTGCATAGATGAAGTAGACATACCAGCCACCTAGGAGTTTGGAAGCCGAGGTGTGCCTACATTCAAAGGAGAAACCAAGAGGAGAAAGCGATCGAACCGAAGGGGAGGAAGAGGCGAGTGAGACCAGACCATATGAGAGACGAGTGAGACCAGACCATATAAGAAGCGCTGAGACTGGAAAGTGGCGATAACGTTGCATACGCAACCAACTCAGCGCCAGGTGTAAAAACCTGGCTGGCGAGTGAGTATTCGAACAAGCAACGTTGAATCCCTGTATAACCACTGCCTGAGACAACGCAAATGTATCGTGTAAATGCACAGTGAACTGGTCTAGATCTCTATAATTGCAGGCGGAGAGAAAGAAGAGAGAAGACGAAGACGACTGGCCTCAAACCCTTTCCCATCTTACCCCCATATATGGACATGCAGCATTACCCCTGAACAAACCGTGTTGAGTATCTTGAAGCACTTTATTGGCACAGCACTTTACTTGAAAAGTATTTGTTGCACAGAAACCCCCCATGCTAAGGAACCCTTGTGATTAAGCCCCGCGTAATTTGCACAACTTTATAATTTATTTTATAGTTGTTGTGTAGATTAATTGTGTTTTGTATGTTTATATAGGTTTTATTAGTATAGTGTTTATTTGATTGTTTTTAAGGCACAGAAGCCAATGTATTAGGGACCCAATAAATATGACTTACTTTTTTTGATACACTGTATTCGTGTCCAGTTTCTTAAAGGGATATTCTCATGCCAGTGTTGTATTCTCAAAACCAAAAGCATTGAAACTTACCAGTTAACCTCGAACCTGTGAAAGCCTGAAGAAGAAGTTAAAGTGTATTCAAAGGGGACTTCCCTCTATAACAAAAGTGGCGTAGTCGACAAACAATTAGTTCAGATAGGACTCACAGTAATTACGCACCCAGCACTTTATTGTGCATTTATATTTTATTGTTGTGAGTTTTATTCTGGATTATTTATTAAAGGAGAAGAGTGCAATAGTACAAACAAATTGCAAGTCAAATGTGATACAATTTCGGCCCTGTTCACATATTTGGCGTTGGCGGCAGGACTGGTTGAGAACAAACACATGAGAATACCCTTAAGAGAAACTGTACTGTTTTGTTGTTTTTGTTGCTTTTTGTTTTTTGCTTTACGGATTCAGAATGATGATGATGGCGGTGTATCCCGGTGCCCCATGGTTACCCACCTTTGGTGGAACAGAAGGCGAGAGTAAATATAGGGAATGGAAAGACCAGATTAGAGGATTATTAAGTACCCAGGAACTACCAGAAATCAGGAAAGTTGCTATTATAATTAAAACGCTAACCAACGAAGCTAAACGGCAGATTAGTGTGGTTGAGGAGGGCGAACGCGACACAGTGGCAAAAGTTTTTAACTACTTAGATGCTTTATATAAAGAAACTGTCTCTGTCGCAGAAATGCGCTCACTATTCTATCGGTGCGCACAGCGCGCAGGAGAGAATGTACAAACTTACACCCTGAGACTTAGAGAGCTGTTTTGTGGGCTGCGGCAGCACGACCCAAGCACCGCTCCCTCCGAAGCCATTCTTCGTGATCAGTTTGTTATGGGTTTAGCTGAGGGCCCCCTGGGCCAAGCCTTAAAAATATATGCTCGACGACACCCAGATGAAGATTTTGCTGCTTTACGCGAAGAAGCCTACCTGTTAGCTGCTGAACATGGAACTACTGAAATAACGTGCCACGCTGTTAATCCTATTTCTGTCCCCTACCCTTCTCAGGACCCTGCTTGGAGAGAAAAATTAAAACAGGAAATCATGGACGACGTAAAAACTCAAATGCAAGGATTCACGCAGGAACTCATGAAGGAAATCAGACCGCTCCTCCGCACTGGCACCAATGACGCACGAGCGCGCACTCCACCGCCACCTGAGCGACGGTATACGGCCTCTCAGCGCTACGAATGGGATGAAGGAGGTAGGCCGATATGTAGCCAGTGTAGACAGGCGGGTCATATAGCGAGATTCTGTAGATCCGACCGAAGTCAGTTAAACTAGTACGCCCTGTCGCCGAGGTCCGGGGGGCAGAGGTGCAACGTTCACAAAAAAAGTTAAGGGCCAATGAAGTGTTTGTGGGGGAATGTCCGACAATTGGGATAACAATGGGGGGAGTCCAAATGAGGGGTTTATTGGATACGGGGTCTCAAGTCACATTGATGCAGCAGAGTTTGTTTAACGAAAAGTTCTCGCAAGATAAAATGGAAAATGGGCCTCTGGTGTTTAGCCTACGGGCAGCAAACGGCCTTGATCTACCCTATTCTGGCTATGCCATATTCGATTTAGAATTAGAAGGACTGAAAATACCGGGAAGAGGAATCGTAATTGTAAAAGATGAACATTGTATTGAGCCGCTGATCATTGGGATGAACGTAGTCCACGCAGTGTGGCATGCATTATTTAAACTCTCTGGGAGGTCTGTGTTTCCATGCCAACAGGAGAGGACACCATGGAAAAAAGCATTCGCCGCCTGTAGGAGAGTGGAGGCAGTGACCCACGAAGACGGAGCATTGGGCTATGTGTGGCCTGTCGGCCGACGGAGAATCCGAGTCCCCGCCCGCAGTGAGTTAGTAGTATGGGGCCGTGCCTGGAAAGGTCCAAATGGAGCCGAATACGAGGCCCTGATGGAGGCCATGCCGGAAGGAACTGATCTGGGAGTGGCCCGAGCGTTGGTCACCGTGCGTAATGGCCGAGTCCCCGTGCGCATCTGCAACCCCCACGCGTATAGCGTGACCGTGGGCAGACATCAAAAGTTAGGGAAGCTATATCCAGTGGAGGAGGCCGACGTCCGTGGACGACGAGACCTGAACCTGTCCCTAGGAACCGACGGAGCCGTGGAAGTGTCCCTGGTGAGCATCGAAGACGAGGGACCCGTGAAGACCTTACCTGAGGAGATGGAGGCGTTGACCCGGCGAGATGACCTACCTGACCAGCAGAGAGAAGAGCTGCATGCGATGATGTGTAAATGGAAGAAGGTGTTTGCAGTCCATAATGAAGATTTTGGGCAGACGGACGTGGTGCAACACCAAATACCAACTGGAGACGCGGCACCCATCCGCGAGAGGCACCGACCGCTGCCGCCCTCCATGTATAGAGAAATGAAGACCTTATTGAGTGACATGCTGGACAAGGGAGTGATAAAAGAGAGTTGCAGTCCCTGGGCAGCGCCCATTGTCCTGGTGAAGAAGAAAGATGGCAGCTGGCGTTTCTGTGTCGACTACCGTAAACTGAATGCCGTGACGCACAAAGATGCCTTCCCTTTACCTCGGATTGAAGAGACTTTAACAAGCCTGACCAAGGCTCAGTGGTTCTCCACACTCGACCTGGCCAGCGGTTATTGGCAGGTGGGTATGGACCCTCGGGATCGAGAAAAGACAGCGTTTACCACCCCTTTAGGACTGTTCGAGTTCCAACGTATGCCGTTCGGTTTATGTAACGCCCCCGCGACCTTCCAAAGATTAATGCAGCGATGCTTGAGTGGCCAGGTGACAGAGTCATTATTAGTGTACCTCGATGACATTATTGTATATTCACCTGACTTTTCCTCTCACATGCAGCACCTTGACCAGGTTTTCGAGCGGCTGTGGAGACACGGATTGAAACTGCGCCTCGATAAATGCAAGCTTCTCCAACCGGAGGTAAAGTTCTTGGGCCACGTTGTAGACAAAGAGGGAGTGCGCCCGGACCCTGAAAAGTTGGCTGCGGTAAGAGACTGGACCCCACCCTCGACTGTCCGCGAGGTCCGCGCTTTTCTAGGTCTGGCTGGTTATTATCGCCGCTTCGTGTCCTCATTTGCTGCCATAGCTAGGCCGTTAAATAGTTTGTTGATCGGAGTCCCGAATGATGTGAAGTCCCATCAGTGTAAAATAGAGTGGTCCCCTGAATGCCAAAACTCGTTTGATGCTCTTAAAACTGCCCTTACGCAGGCTCCAATACTGGCTTATGCAGATTATGATCGACCGTTTGTAGTGTATACTGATGCGAGTGGCCGCGGGCTCGGCGCCGTTCTGGCACAGGTCCAAGATGGCCAGGAGCGAGTAATCGCCTACGCCAGCCGAAGTCTACACCCTACCGAACAAAATGATGCAAATTATAGCTCCTTTAAATTAGAACTCTTGGCACTTAAATGGGCAGTGACCGAAAAATTTAAAGATTACTTAACTGGCGCTCATTTTACGATTTATACAGATAATAATCCTGTTGCGCATCTTCAAACAGCTCGACTAGGCGCGGTGGAACAGCGCTGGGCAGCCCAGCTAGCATCATTCACCTATGATATAAAGTACCGACCTGGAAAAAGCGATGCGAACGCAGATGCCCTGTCTAGGTTCCCTGTTCAACCTGTAGGAGTGGCCGTAGTGGAGTTGGCACCGGTGGAGAGAGAGGACGGGTGGGCTGGAGCTGAGTGGCGGGGAACACAGGATCGAGATCCGGACATCCAGATGGTGAAGAGTTGCGTAGAGCGGAGGAAACTGCCTACCCTTATGGAGAAGAGGAGTTGGTCACGGGAAGCCAGGCAAATGTTACGACAGTGGGACCGGTTGCGCATCAGAGACAATGTGTTGTATAGGCAAGTGATTGATCAGCATACACAAGAATGTTACTTACAGCTTGTTTGTCCAGGGGCGCGACGAGAGGAGGTGTGGAAAGGACTCCATGAGGCCTCGGCACACGCCGGAGTGGACCGGACTTTGGCGCAGCTTCGGCGCCGGTTCTACTGGCCGGGCATGGAGGGGGCGGTGCGACAGTTCCAGCGAGGTTGTGTTGCCTGCAGCCTACTGAAAGACAGGATAGAGCCCAGGGCCCCCTTGCAGCCATTCGAAGTATCGTATCCTATGGAGGTAGTGGCTATTGATTTTCTCACATTAGGTAGGCCGAATGACGCATGGCAGAATATTCTTGTAGCAACCGATTTATTCACCAGGTACAGTTGGGCTATTCCAACGCGTGACCAAACTGCGCCCACGACTGTCCGTGCGCTTTGGACACATATTATTCAGCCATTCGGTTGCCCGGCTCGTTTCCATTCGGACCGAGGCCCGAATTTTGAATCCGAATTAATGCAGCAATTGTGTCATACATACGGTATTACTAAGAGTCGCACCACCCCTTACCACCCAGCTGGTAATGGGGGGGTGGAGAGGTTTAATCAAACACTGTTAAACATGTTGCGCTCTCTAGATACTGATCGCCAAGGCAGATGGAATGAACACTTACCTGAGTTAGTACACGCTTATAACAATACTGAACATGGTGCGACAGGTTATGCGCCTGCGTACTTAATGTTTGGTCGCCACCTGAGGCGTCCGGTAGATGTAGCATTAGGAGTACCGTTGTCGCAAAATCGAATGGGAGTGGGAGATTGGGTGCAAGATCACCAGAAACGAATGGCCACAGCGTATAGGACAGCCGAGAAAAAAATGGTGCATATAGCAGGACAGCGTAAACAGGTCTATGACCGCCGAGCCGGTATGCCACCATTGTTACCTGGAGAGAGGGTGTGGGTACGAAACCGGAACCGACAGGGACAAGGTAAACTGGGCCCATGGTGGGACCCAGAACCTTTTGTGGTATTGGAGAGGGTGGGGGATGCGGGCCTAGTATACAGGATCCGACCTGAAAAAGGAGGGCGAGATAGAACGATCCATAGGAATGCATTAAAAGTGTGTATAGCCCCCAGGTCACCGATGGAGAGCCCCGAACCTGCCCCAGTAGCCGAACCGGTGGGACCAATATGGCCGCCTTATGTAGGGTTTTTCCCCGGTCCTAGGGAACCTGAAGGTCCGCGGCGCTCTGGAAGAGCGAACCAAGGACAGCCACCTGAGAGGTACGGGCATGACGTTTAGAACCAGTTGCCAGGGACTGCCAACGAAAAAGTAGGGGGGAATGTGACAAGGGTGAAATGAGGGGTTCTTAAAACTTTTGTAATTTGTTTTTATTGGTGCTTAATGTGTATAATTGCCTCATTTAACCCCACCATCTTATTATTTTTGTACCAATTATTATTACGCACTGTATTGTTTATAATTGTTTTCCCCATGATCCCCTGGTCACATGTATTGAGAGACATTGAGTGGCAGAGCGGCAGTCACGCGGTCACGCCCAAGGCCACGGTCATGGCCAATGTCCCCAGACAGACTGTCACCACGGACAAATGAAAGAAGAGGGAGGTGTGGTTTGGCAGGTACAAAAGCGGAGGCGGGACCGTTTGAAAGAGAGAACAGAGCACCCAAGTGACAGAGGCGTCAGTGAGGAGAAGGACAGCAGAGGGGAAGGTTGTGCCGAGACACGGAGTAGAGGAGTGCATAGATGAAGTAGACATACCAGCCACCTAGGAGTTTGGAAGCCGAGGTGTGCCTACATTCAAAGGAGAAACCAAGAGGAGAAAGCGATCGAACCGAAGGGGAGGAAGAGGCGAGTGAGACCAGACCATATGAGAGACGAGTGAGACCAGACCATATAAGAAGCGCTGAGACTGGAAAGTGGCGATAACGTTGCATACGCAACCAACTCAGCGCCAGGTGTAAAAACCTGGCTGGCGAGTGAGTATTCGAACAAGCAACGTTGAATCCCTGTATAACCACTGCCTGAGACAACGCAAATGTATCGTGTAAATGCACAGTGAACTGGTCTAGATCTCTATAATTGCAGGCGGAGAGAAAGAAGAGAGAAGACGAAGACGACTGGCCTCAAACCCTTTCCCATCTTACCCCCATATATGGACATGCAGCATTACCCCTGAACAAACCGTGTTGAGTATCTTGAAGCACTTTATTGGCACAGCACTTTACTTGAAAAGTATTTGTTGCACAGAAACCCCCCATGCTAAGGAACCCTTGTGATTAAGCCCCGCGTAATTTGCACAACTTTATAATTTATTTTATAGTTGTTGTGTAGATTAATTGTGTTTTGTATGTTTATATAGGTTTTATTAGTATAGTGTTTATTTGATTGTTTTTAAGGCACAGAAGCCAATGTATTAGGGACCCAATAAATATGACTTACTTTTTTTGATACACTGTATTCGTGTCCAGTTTCTTAAAGGGATATTCTCATGCCAGTGTTGTATTCTCAAAACCAAAAGTATTGAAACTTACCAGTTAACCTCGAACCTGTGAAAGCCTGAAGAAGAAGTTAAAGTGTATTCAAAGGGGACTTCCCTCTATAACAAAAGTGGCGTAGTCGACAAACAATTAGTTCAGATAGGACTCACAGTAATTACGCACCCAGCACTTTATTGTGCATTTATATTTTATTGTTGTGAGTTTTATTCTGGATTATTTATTAAAGGAGAAGAGTGCAATAGTACAAACAAATTGCAAGTCAAATGTGATACAATTTCGGCCCTGTTCACATATTGAATGACCGTCCCAAGATGGCCGCCATGTGGCGACGTCGTACTCCATTGGCCAGCAGCGCGGGTGAGTCATCTAGCCTTTATATATATCTATGGGTGACTCTGGCAGTCTTGAAAGCAGAGGGAAAGTAGCCAGACGTCAGAGAGGTGTTAATTAGGTGGGTTAAGAAGGGAAGGAGTTCAGGTGCAGAGGACTGCAGCAGAGGGGATGGGACCGGGTCCAGGGAGCATGAGGTGGGGCGACTAGAGGTAACAAGGAGAAGGACCTCTTTAGAGGAGAGGGGAGAGAAGTGGGATAGAGAGGGTGGGGGAGAGGGAGGAGGAGTAGATGAAGATAGGGAGGGAGGGGTGGAAGGCAGACAGGTGTGGGTAGTGCGCAGGGCATCAGCCGGGGGAGGAGTGAAGGAGGATCGGATATCGTTCACCTTCTTGTCAAAGAAGTTGGCAAAGTCGTCAGGGAGGAGGGAGGAGGAGGGAGGAGGGGGAGGTGGTTGCAGGAGAGAGGAGAAAGTTTCAAATAGTTTTTTAGGGTTGGAAGGTACGGGTGAAGAGCCAGGTACAAATGAGCAAAATCATCCTTACTGGCTTTGAATCCAGAATATTTTGGTTTTATGGCCTGCATCTTATGCACTGCTCCACCATGGATCACATTTATCTTGTTATCATACTCAGTCTTCAGTGAAAGATTAGGTACAGGAGCAAGAGCTAGTTACAAACTTGGAAAAATTGCCAAAATGTGGTGATGCAGATTGGGGTAATTTCTCCATTCCGACATCTCGCCACTCCGACTAGTGGCTTCCGTGTGCGGTTAGGGTTAGGGTTAGGGAATGGTTAGGGTCGGACTTCAGTGCTAAGCCTTTTTAGAAAGGTCATCCTTTCAGAAAAAGGCAGAGCAAGGAATTTTTGCTCTCGCCATCTTATTTTTGAAAGAAAGTCTTTTTGGGATCCTGCTACTCTTTAATTTTAAGGTCCATATAATTTCACATTCTGTTTAATTAAGTATTCCTTTAGACTACATTCTAAATCTTTGCCCTAAGCCCCTTTTGGCTGTTACCCCTTTCCTGGAGGGAGGGGGGGAAAAACATTTTTTTCCAATTAGGGTTAATCATTTCACCTTTCTTTAAGGTTTAGGTTTTTGGGCATGTTTACAATTTATAATATGAAATAGAAATGCCAGTGAACTTTGTGAGAAATGTTCACTGGGGACTGTGCATGGCAGGTAAGTCCAGTCATCCTGAGTCCCACCTGGACCGCATACCAAAAAATCATCCATAATGTCATTATAAGAATGGTACAGGATTAGGACTCAATAAAAGATTTAAGAGAACAAATACAGTTATGGACCATGACGGAGGCGCGCCGACTCAGCAGACCTTGAGGCCGAGGAGTTGCGCCCGAGCGCCTCCAGGCGCGAGTGCCCGCAACGACCGGCCGAAGGGCTGCTAGTCGACTCAGCGCCGTCCGAGTTATGTACCGATAGGGACAGAATCGTAAATGATGTTTGTGGGGACTGCGTGTACCCCAACTAACCTTCCCTGTGACTACTGGTCAATAGTGTGTCTTTGTTGGGACTGATACAATTCTCCATTTCTGCTACAGGGGTTGGGGTTAGAGTAATGAGGGCCTTAACCCCTTATTTTAAGGTCCTTATTATTTCACATTTGTTCATCTAAGTCTTCCTAGGTCCATTGTTTGATTGTGTGTGTCTTGGCCCACTTAGTCCTTTTGAAGGCTTGAGTGGGCATTTGGGTTGATCACCCTCACACCTATTTGGGTCTTTAAGCTATGGGTCAGGGAGAAGCCCCTTGCCTTCCCCTAGGGTCGTTGACGTGTCTGTGATTGTCCTTAATGGTCGGGTGTTATTCCTCCTTTCTCTGGTGGGTCTTTGTTCTTTTAGTTCTCTAAGTACCTGGTGGTCTCTTTGTGTGTTTCTGTGAGTTAATATGGGTGAATTAAGAAGGGTTGGTTTGTGTGTTTCTGGTGTTTGTCATATTCAGTCCTTCTGGAAAAATTGTGTCCAATCTTTTTATCCATTGTCTTTCGTTATATTGTCTCTGTCCTGTTGTCCAATTTGGGTTATGCTCTAAGCCAGTGACTTTTAGGGAGTTTATTCCATGTGTCATAAAGTGTTGAACAATTATCAAATTGGTCTTCTTGCCATTGTTTATATTATATCTATGTTGGTTTAATCTGGTGGCGATTGTGTTTTGTGTTTCACCCACATATTGAAGGCCACACTTGGTGCAGGTGATTAAGTAAATACAGTTTTTAGTGTTAGCCTGCATTCTTTGTTTAATGCCAAACACTCTTTTGTTGTGCCTGTTGGTTACCATTTGGGCTGTTTTAAAGTAATCTGGTCTCTTGTTAGTTGGTCTATTCGTTCCTTTAAGAGTGCTGTGGACTAGGTAATCTTTGAGGTTCTTGTTTTTCCTATAGGCTGAAATGATTTTACACCCATTTAAAAGTGTGTTTCCTCTGTTTTGGAAATTTCTTTTTATCCTGGTGTTGGCTAATTTGCTTTGTGAGGAGTAGGTAGTGACCAAGGCCAGTTTTGGGCCCTGGTATTTTTCCTTTACTTCCAGAAAGGTGTCTTGGGCTTTTCGTAGGAAGGTCCTTGTGTAACCTCTTTTTCGTAGGGCGCAGAATAAGATCTTGCAGGCTGTCTTAAAATCCTGTTCTTGTGTGCAGATTCTATGGAATCGTAGTAGCTGTGATTTAACAATCCCTGTGTAACAGTGTGGTGGGTGGAATGAGGTTTTATGTAGGAGAGCGTGAGTGTCTGTTTCTTTAAAGTAGACTTTGAGATCTAACTTTCCACTGGTGTTAAACAGTGGGCCCTTGAAGACGGTTACATCCAAGAAATCTATTTTGTTTGTGTCTGTGACAAATTTTATAGTGATGGATCGGTGGTGTGTGTTTAGAACTTTAATAAAGTCTTCAAAATCCTCCTTGGAGTGTTCCCAAATCCCAAAGATATCATCCAAGAATCTAAAATAGTGGGTTGGTTTTAGAATACATTTTTTTAAAGCTGTGTTTTCCCACATTGCCATGTAGATGTTCGCGTAGGATGGAGCAAACCGTTTTCCCATGGCTGTGCCCTTTGTTTGTAAATAAAACTTATTGTTAAATTCAAAGTCGTTCTTGGTCAGATTAAGACTTAATAATTCTAATAATTCAGCATCTGGCCGCCCCCTATCTGGATATTTGTTGAAAATATCTTTCACTGCTTTTAATCCTGCAGCTGTCTCAATGTTGGTATATAAGCTGTCAATATCAATTGAGAATAAAAAGGCCGCTTGTGGCATTGTTATTTTCTTGATTTTTTCAACAAAGTCATAAGTGTCTTTCACGTAGCTCGGATGTTGGGTTGAGAGGGGGTTCAGAAAATATTCAATAAAACCGCACCGGTTAGGGTTAGGGTTAGGTATAGGGTTCGTTATCGTCGGAAAGGCGACATGCACCCATGCAGACTGTGTAGGGAGAAAGATACTGATGCACCTCTGGGTCTTCAGGTGAAAAAAAAATATGTTTATTACTGAGCAAGGCAACAGGTTAACATGGTCAGTATTGTGTCAATACCACGGTTAGTCATGTGTCAGTATCATGGTTAGTCATTGCACCTTTCTTTGTCCTTTTGGTGAGGATTAGCTGCAGGTGCGGTGGTCTCGAAAAACATAAGGTGAACTGACAAAAGGAGACTCGCTCACTGCATTGAGGTACAGGAAAAACTCCTTAGACGAGACTTAAAGAAAAATATTTTTCTTTATTTTGTGATGCCCATAGTGTGCTCAGGTGCTCAGTGAATTAAAAAGCAAAACGTTTTCAGTCCTCCCAGGACCTTCGTCAGTGCTATAATGGTTGGTCACAGACAAATACACTGCTTTTATAAGGTGCTTGATCACCTCCGCTCAGGTGCTGAGGATCACTACTCAAGGTCATCACCATGGTTACCATAGGGCGTGGACAGATCAATTGCAGACAGGAAAGAGAAGTTCACTATACAAACAGTATATGCATCCAGTCCAGTCATGTCAGCATTCTCTTGTTACACATTTTTGAAAAACATTTGTTAAAACAGTCACATTAGTAACATTTAAGGATTTTTTTAAAATAAATTATACAAATTAGTACAAAATACTATATGCAGGGTTCCTATAGGTAGCATTGGAAGGAAAGGTCTTCATTCATGCCACCCGGGTTAACAGATTGCAAGTAAAAAATCCATCTGGATTCAGTTTGTAAGAGTTTGGTGTCTAAATCACCACCTCTTCTGGATTTTTTAACTTGTTCTATCACTGAGAAAGACAGATCTGCTACAGAGTGACCGGCTTCCATAAAGTGTCTTGCAATAGGAGATTTAATGTCCTTGCGTCTGATGGCACTGATGTGTTCTATAATGCGTGTGCGGACTGTTTTGCCTACATACTGGAGATTACATTTACAGGAAATCATGTAGACTACATTGGAAGAACTACAGTTGACAAACTGTCTGAGTCAGTATCATGTCATGGGTCAGTGTCATAACTGAGATGACAATAACTGGTATGGCATTTAATGACATTACTAAGGCTAACAAAACATCTCTCTGTTTGCTCTCAATGAAAGAGTGAATGTGGGTAACAGAGTAAAGCTGTTTCAACATACGGTTTTAAACAATAACCTAAATCTAATGAACCCTGATCATCGGAGGGTGCATCTGTAGTCATTCTGTCAGGGGGAGAGGTGTTTGCTGTGGATTTTCATTTTTTTACCTGCAACCTCTCGCTTCAACGTCAAACATAATCCCATTAGTGTGAAAAGCTGGTGGTCAAAGAGAAAAGGATAGACTTCACAAGTTGAAGGTTGTAGGTTTGAATCTTGGTTCTAGTCAATTTTCATTTCCGGTCTTTCTAAGGCGAGGAGCATGGAGGGAGCCCACCTCCCTCCTCACGCTCTCTTTTAGCTCTGGTAGGAGCTTAAGATATTTACATATTAAGCAATGTGTTTTTAGCGGCGCGGATCCTGCTCTATACCTGACTTTGTCCGTGTGCGTCAACGTTCTGATTGGTCAGGTGCGTACGTCAACAAAGTGATTGATCAAGCTTCACGTGACACGTGGCTATAAACACATTATAAACACATATCGATGACAAAATGTATCAAAGGCGCCGCTACCTTCACACAGGGTGTGATTTTTTATTTTATTTAAGCATTTTATCTTTTGCTATTTTCCCTCCTCACAGTCTCTTTTAGCTCCGGTAGGAGAGGGAGGAGCATGGAGGAAGCCCAACTTCAGAGGAAGGAGATCAAGAAATTGACATATTAAGCAGTTAAGTGACCTTATAAGCTTCTATTTATTTTCTTGAGCTTTTGTGTTTTTTTTAGGCACTTGATTTATATTTTACTTGAATTAAGCAGTTTGTTTCTGTCTTCAGTTTAATTTGATGGATGTTTTAGCTTTTTTTTTTATTACATTTGAACCACTTGCCCTTTTTTGGTCCCACCAGTTAGATCATATTTGTTTTAGTTTATTGAGTTGATTGTGAGTCTTGAACCTATAGCACTTTTGGTTTATAAACCCATAACCTTATGCCACGCTGGCATAGAAAACTTAAGTGAGAACAAAATACTTAGCCTTATAGAATTTAGATGGAAAGTGGAAACATTTCCACCTCTCCCTTCAACATCAAATATGACCTCAAACATCTCAATATAGCGAAGGGCCCGGTGGCACAAGAGTACAGATGAGGTTTTATAATGCGAGGGTTTCGGATTTGAATTGGTCCTGTGGATCTTTATTTTTGGTCTTTCTAAGGTGACTAGGTGAGGAGCATAGAGGCAGTTCTATCCAGCCTGTTCTATCATGGTGATTGAAAGAAGACTTTAAACTAGCGATTGGAAGAATATAGTATTTATGACAATGTTTATTAAGGTAATAAAATCAAGTGTAAAGTTCGCCCAAAAACCCATCCGCTTGAATAAAGCCTAATTGCTTCTGCAACCAGCAGGGGTGAAACAGCGAGACTACAGGCACGCTCTGTTTTAACAGTTCTATTTTTATATTATTTTAACAGTATTTATCTATGATTAGGGTTGATTAAAAGACCAAGACATCCACTGGTTCATTTTATTGTCTTGTGCATAAAACACAGTCATAGGCCTGATATAACAGCATATAAACACATGGTACATAAAACACAACCACAGGCCTGATATAACACAGCATATAAACACATGGTTAAAAGGAGGCATAGAAAACATTAGGCAGCTGTCCTTTTTAAGCAAAGCTTGACATAGTGCAATATTAGCATTGTTAAATATACTGCAAAACATAAAACACTCATTTCTTATATATACAAGAAACATTTAGGTATGAGGCATACAAAACCAATACAGGCTTCTTGAAAATATAAAAACAAACAGATGCCAGCAGAATGAACAGAGGTAAACAAGAATTTGTTCAATTAATTGTGGCTCTTTTTGTGTTTAATTCTACCTGTTTACTAGAAGATAAATTAACTTGACTGGCACACAACATTTAAGTGCTATCAGTAATTTATAAGATGAAGTCCAAGGACCAGTGACTTCCCTGCTACTGGCAGTAAAACAATACACAGTAACATACATACATTATTACATATTTTAAACCATCAAAGGAGAATTTTATTCCATATGGTTTACTGAATTATCATGGATAATGTAGCTACTAATTATTCAATCACAACAAAATGTTTCTATCAGTCAACAATGTATGTCATAGTATAATCTCAGATACTTAGGACAGACATACAGATACTCAATAAGCCTGCAATGAATCTTGTAATATATAATATTCCTACATTAAAGTCATATTTGTCTGTGCTTATGAATTCACTGGGATCAGATTGTTTTAAAGCTATCAAAGTAACATACATTCACTTATTTAAAATAAAAAGCAAAGTGCAGTTCTATGCATAGTAATGAACTTTGGCTGCCTTCATGTTACAAGACAAGTGACTATAGATTATCTTAATGACTGTATACTGTAGTTTAGCAAGGCTGTATTACTGCCTGGTGACACTGTTTGGGTGTATGATGGCTACAATTACTGAAGAAGGCAAGTCTCAGTCATCAACTGACTTGAGTGACACAGCTGCACTTATTTAGTAGATTATCTTACTTTTTTATAGTTTCAGGTGCAGAATATTAAATACTTTTGCTCCATATGCATTATGTCTTAATTTACACATTTATTTTTGTAAATCTGGCTCCGGGTGTGTGCTGATTGTGCTCAAGAATTATGTTGTTGATGTATATCATTGCTGTAGCTGTGCTGTTATTTATAATGAGAGATTTAATGATCACCAGTAATAATCAAACTACCTACCATGAAATGAATGGTCTTCTTGATTTATTGGGCTTATGTTTAAGGGATAAATCCAAAAGTAACTAAACGGGAATGACTATTGCTAAATGGAGAGATAATATAGATTAACAGTTTGCTGCTGACAGATCTTAACATTGTCTTCTTAATACAATGATCTAACCATCCAGATATAAATAATATTTAATAGGGTTACCCCTAATCCTAATTAATACCAAAGTTCAGGTGTGTGGTAAAAACACTTACAGGCACCTTGTGGCATTTCTTTTTCTGATGTTTGTGTGTTAATGTTGAATTTGTCATATTACTGTTGGAGTACATGTTCTGAT
>NC_139961.1:33554742-33707242 GCF_963454915.1 Gymnoscopelus microlampas
TAAAGTAAAAAAGAGAAAAAGCATATTCACATGGTGTTAAAAACAAAAAACAAAGTGAAGGTCTAGATATATTTAAAATATAGTGTTTTTTACTATGTGGTTTTGCTTGGTCATGTACAATTAGTAATATTACATTATACCAGCATTATGTAGTTCTAGTACAGTAAACATTAATTTAGTCCTGTTTGCAGGCAAAAATATTTGAATATGGGTTCAAAATGTCTAACGGTGCTTTGATTTATCTCTCCAATCACAGGCAGATGCTTAGTGAAGGGTTTCCTTTATATTTTCCTTATTTGTAATAACACACTCTATACACTAGAACAAGAACATAAAGCAAGCGCACCTTGAGTAGTGCTCAAACAAATGATTCTTCAGCAAATGTCTGCTCCAAGTCCGGGCTGTCTGGCTCCGGTGCCATCGGATCATTGCACCTCCTCAGCCACGCCCTCCTGCTCTCAACCAGGGACAGCGCCAGCTGCTGGCTGCTCTGAGGGCTACTGCACGGGTGGGACAGGAAGTAGTCCTGCACCGCTTTGGCAGCGCAGGGAGACAAGTAGAGGGGGGGCTCAGCGCTTTGGTCGCCCTGCATGTCCACCTCAGAAACCTTCAGGACTCCGGTTCGCTGGGGAGTCTCTGGCGAACGGCTCGTCTGTGGAATCGCTCCAGGTGCGAGGCGAGCTGCGGTGCCTCCGCTCAGAGGCCCGCCGCTGGAGGGACAGGCGTGGCCGTCGTCCTCCACGCTGAGGGAGAGTGTTTTGTTTTTCCTAAAGAGTGCGAGGGCTGGACTGGTCTGCCAAATAACGTAGTCTGTGGTGCACACAGCTCGTTTAGGCCACTTCCTGCTGCTCGGCCCTGTTTGCTTACATCACTTCCTGCGCAGGTGTGTTGCTGGCAGGCCTTGGTGTGGATTTCTCTGAGCTGGCGGACGGTTAGTTGGATTTGGAGGGCTGAGGACAGGGTGCCTGGAGGTTCCCAGTGGAGCTGTGGTGGGAAGGAGGGCTGGAGGATTCAGGCTTTACGGGTTGAGGCCTGGGGGCTCCATAATGACCCTCCCTCTGGCTTGGGCTTCAGGAGGTCATCTTTTTCTGGGTCCTGTTTACTGGTAATAACAGACTGATCAGTGTGCCCTCCCTGTTTTCATGGTTGAGTGAAGGGAGAGAGAGAGAGAGAGAGAGAGAGAGAGAGAGAGAGAGAGAGAGAGAGAGAGAGAGAGAGAGAGAGAGAGAGAGAGAGAGAGAGAGAGAGAGAGAGAGAGAGAGAGAGAGAGAGATTAAAAATTTACAAACTATTAAAAACACCTCTGGCCTATTATTTATTATTATTTGATTTATTTTGGACAGAGTAAAGTAGCTTATGCCACTCTTTTGGCCAAATGGCTTATTCTATTAAACTGGAAATTGAGTACTTATGGACTTATGGGTTGGGGACTTGAAACTGAAATTTAGTACAAGTGGGAACCGGCAAGCTTTTATGAGAATTGTTTTTGTTTTGTTTTTATCCTATTTTCACCGGTCTACCGTTCACCGTACAATCATGCCTCTTGCTCACCCCTGTTCTCTCTTCATCGTCTTTCTCCAAGCTGTCTTGCTGGTTCAGCGACGGCCTTCGTATGTCCTTTAACCACGAGTTAGGGTGGAGCCCCCTGCTGCTTTTCAAGGTCTCCTTGGATGGAAGCTCTCGGGGCGAGGAGGCATTTGGTCCAGGTCCACGTCTGGACCTGCACTGTCTTTTGGAACAGTGTCAGAGGCGGTTTCAGAGGCCGTAGGGGGGGAGGTAGACATGGAGAGCATTGCTGTCTTCGCCAGGAGAGGGTCTTGTTTGGTCTGCAATGCCCCTTCATGACACGGTGAGGCGAGGGAGTCAAGGGAGGAGGGTGTGGGAGCAGGGGAGGTGCGGAGAGAGCAGAGGGCGAAGGAGCTGGCTTCAAGAGAGAGGAGCCTTGCGGCCAAAAGAGTCTTGGAGTCGGCGTGGCTTTGCGAGTGGCCGCCTTTGAGACGCTCTTCTTCATTATCATCATCATTGCCATCTACCCTGGAGAAGCACTGGCCACTTCCTATAATGCAGGCCTGTAATTCGGTCGCGTAGGCAATGGCCGGCTCTGAACACCTCCGATATCTGTAGCGGTCCTCTGGAGAGGAAAGGTCCTGGCTGCCAGTGGGTGATCCCTCCTGGCTGGAGCCGGATGGGTCTGCAGCCGGCCCTAGTTTCCTGGTTCTGGGTCGGCCTGACGGTGGCAACTGGAGGAAGCGCTCCCTGGTGGCTTGGGCGTGTGAGCGACGCATGTTTGGGTCGGCGTCTTGGTCATTGTCACTGAGGGTGAGGATGGAGTCCAGACTGCCCTGTAGTGGTTTGTTTCTAAGGCAACCCCTTCTGGTTGGGAAGCTTGGCGAGCCGCCGCCGCTGTAGTCGTCTAACTCGTTCTCCAGACTGTCGAAGGACGAGTCTGTCAGCGGGTACGGCCAGGGCTCTAATGAGACGGGGTAACATGGAGGAATGACGTAGAAAGTAGAATTAAAGAAAGATTGTCACTATTAGTTAACGCATAACAAATAACCACATGAACCCTAGCGTCCCTACTTTAGACATGTCATAATTGGCTAACATTTGGATGAAAATAGCTATTTTCACTATTATGCTTATGTTATTTTTATCAACATCTGAAAAAACAATAGATTCCCTGTTATCATTGGCTTTTATCCATCAAGGAATCACTCTGTTGAAAGAGTTACAATAGAATACTACAATGCATGTCTCCAGTGACTTGTGTCCACGAAATGTGTTTTAAACAAGGAATGTGTACACATGTATATTTGTGTATGCACTATGCAGTACCTGATTCAATTTCCTTTGTGCTGTGACTCTGTGGAGGACCTCCAAACAATGTGGCGGGGTTCTCTCCTGTAATCTTCTGACAGTGGTCAATCATAAACTTAACCAAATCACACACCTAGAGGAGAGGAGAGTAATACTGTATTAAAGTCAGGCAGCCTGCTTTAATAGATAAGTGACTTGTTGTCTGAAGGAATACAATATAATAAACCAACTAAACAAACAAAGAAAACCCCACACAAACTCAATTGGGTTCAATTGGAACCGATCTTAAATCTTAAAGTTATTTTCAGCCAAGAAACTGTTCCCACAAATCTGTCTAATATCAAAATTGGTAAATATAAAGTTTTACATTCCAAAATAACAACAATAATGTCCTGAAGTGAACATACAATTTAGGCATTTTGAAGATTTAGAGGAAGCATTTATACAGAGTAATTTACAAAGTGCAAGATCGTTGTTAGCGGCATGAACCCTAGTCAACCAACAACAAGGTATGTGTTCAAGTAAAGTTCAAGAAAATTGTTAAGTAACACAAAGTAACAAGGACACCAAATCTAAATAGCATACAAAGCATCTATCTAAACCAGTGTTTCTCAACCTTTTTTGGGCCAGTGGCCCCCTATCCAATATCCAGGTCCCTTACCACCCCCCACACCCAATTCAAATGTAAGGTTTATTTTTATTGTGTATTGTGTTGCTTATATAATTTAGAAAACATGGCATGATACTGACCATGATATTGACCAAGATACTGTCATCATCATATCGCCACAATAATCATTTGCTACACTGTCAAAAAGTATTAAAATTGCATCGTTAGGATGTGTTCTGCTCACACACACATTTGTTGGGGTTGGAACGAGAAGTGTAGTTAGCACTTTTTGCATGGATATAAGGTTAAAAAGTGGATCTTGTGATGCGCAATTCACACACAACCAAGTATAAATTCTGTTGCCCAAAAACTAAATATTTTCTACTGACTTATTTCACCCATTTTTATTTTTCCATCTATTGTCCTTCGTTCTCCGCGTCTCACCTTTTTGGCCCCCTCCCCCTCCAGTTCGGGGCTACATGGCCCGGGAGGCCACAGCGTACTGGGAGCAATGCACACTGACAGGTTGAAACTGGTCATCTGGTTGTCCAGCGCGTTTCCCTGGATGCCGTGCAGCAGGGAAAGCAGGTGACGTAGCAACAGAATGTTTTCTTTGGGCAGTCGGCCAATCAGCCTGCAGGAAGAGGAGACGTGGTTGTCAAACACATGGTTTACCTGGTATCCTATAGTTTCAATGTACAGATGTTTATGTAGATAGCATATTGTTCAGGCAGATGCTAGGTTCATGGTTTACCTGGTATCCCAGATTCTTCTTTTTTACTTTAAATTTTTATCCCACCATTTTGTAACCCTATTTTTTCACCCAGTGCTAATGCCTAAGCTTGTAATCCTGGGCGCTACTCTCCCTCTGCCAGCCTGGGGAGAGCCCCGAACTGAGCTCATGCTTCCTTCAACCCATGAGGAGTTAGCAGACCGCTTCGTATCACCTGACAGGGGGGAGTTTCCCCGGTAGGACGTAGCGCGTGGAAGGAACCCGTTATTCCAACCATAGACATATAACAGGTAGACGCCTCCTTCGGCTCTGAGGTGTGCGTATCTCGGCCGTGCTTCCACTTCCTTCCGCTTCAGCAGGGCAAGCTGGAAACTTCCGTGTGCGTCACAGAAGGGGGCGTTCGGTAGGCCAATCAGAGGCAGATGGGGCGGGTCTTTTCTTAAGAGGCAGCCGCTCAGCAACTAGTCAGTTAGACGCGCTGTGATTGGCCAGTAGTCAACGCGCTATGATTGGCCAGTAGTCAAGTAGCCCTGCGGAAGAGCCTTGTATTGAGATACCAGTTGCTCCAATGAACTGCAGAGGCCAATGAGGTATCTAGGTTTCTATATCTATGATTCCAACCAGTTCCTTTCCCCTCCATCAGGCGCCCATCAGCCTTACCAGGGGGAGGCAGTATAGAGACCAGGATTACTGCATGTTTTTTTGTGAGGGTACCTACACAAGGAGAACATGCAAACTCCACACAGAAAGGCCCTTTTACCAACCCCACCTAGGGTATGGGTACTGATGACGCGGAGGAGAGGACACGCCCCCAGTATCCTAGCTTCTTGAGGCACTACACTGTTCTCTCTCTGTATTCTATGTATGTGATTATTTACCTTCCTTATTGTAAGTCACTCTGGATAAGAGCTTCTGCTAAATACCTAAATTGCAATTGTAAATTGTATCATTTTATATCAAAATGTACCATTTGTATTTTCTGTTTCATAGCATAAACTGTTCCAAAACTTTTCCATGCCAAGGACCTGTACCTCTACGAAATGGCAAAAGAAAAAGGAAGATGAGTTGAACCTTTTTACCAGGTGCTCGAAGAGCGCCGGGTCTACAGACAAGCTGGGACATAGTCCGACACCTAAGTGTATAGTCCGACACCTAAGTGACACCTAAGTGTCATTGGCTGTCCTGGCTGTCCTTCACTCCTTTAAGCCAATGGCGACACGAATGGGGAGACGGCCCGCCCCCCGCAGTAACCGTGCTCCGCTCCGCTCCCCTCATTCACACAGTGCAAGTTTTACTGCAGCCTCAGGCAGGAGGGTTAGCCTAAATGCTAGCGTGCTTCATTAGACCTAGTTCGGCTATTAAGTTATTATTTGGCCATGTTCACACTGACTTCAATCTTCGCTATTGTTGGGAAGACCCGTGTGGTGTCAAAAAATGTTGCCACCACTTATATAAAAACATTATAGCGTTTAGCGTCGCAGATTCTGTTGCCGAGTTTGGCGAGAGAAACAAGCAATCCGAAAAAACAAGTAATCAGGTCTATGAAAACAATCACACACACACACACACACACACACACACACACACACACACACACACACACACACACACACACACACACACACACACACACACACACACACACACACACACACACACACACACACACACACACACACACACACACACACACACACACACACAGAGCACCTGGTAGAATATGACTTATAAGTCATTTCTTTCTTGTTTTGTGTGTGTGTGCAGTGGTGGAAAAAGTGCTCAAATTCTTTACTTAAGTAAAAGTACCAATACTGCAATATAGAAATACTCTGTTACATGTAAAAGTCCAGAATTCAAAATTTACTTCAGTAAAACTACAAAAGTATTGGCATCAAAATGTACTTAAAGTACCAAAAGTAAAAGTACTAAAATATTTGAAAATAGCAGATCTACAAGCTCACAATGTGTTGCGATGCGACGCGTTGTGTAGATCGGCTATTTTCAAATAGCCTATGTATAAAATAGGGCTAAAGTGGTTAATGTATGTTTCATAATATCATAATTCTGAAAAGTAACTAGTAACTAAAGTTTTCAAATAATTGTAGTGGAGTAAAAGTACAATATTTGCCTCTGAGATGTAGTGGAGTAGAAGGAAAAGTATTGGAAAATGGAAATACTCAAGCAAAAGTACAATACTTAAAGGTAGGGTAAGTGATATTTTTTGGTTAAAACAAAAAGTATTTTGTTAAAAGGTTAAACTACTATATAGTAATCCTTGCTATAGAGTGTTTGTTCAGTAACAGGAGTCTCCCCGTCTCTCCGGTTCTTTAATAATCAGGAAATACATTTTTCGGTAGGTGTCAAAATCTCAGCCAATCAGGAGAAAGTACCCATTTTTAAGCTTAATTTGTATAGTGTTCCGGTTCCAATTTTGTCTGCTCATTTCTTAGTGTCATCACTTCCGATTTCACTTGTTTAATCTATATCCTGATTGAGTTCTCTGTCCTGGTTGGATAAAATTGGAAATGAAACTGAAACTGAAACGAAAATGCATTTTCTGTTTTATAAAGAGGTGGAGAGACAAGGAGACTCATAATATTGAAAAACACTCTATAGCAATGAGTACTATCAGAATCTAGAGCTATTTAACACTTATTTTAACCAACGCAAATCACTTACCCTACCTTTAAGTAAATGTGCTTAGTTACTTTCCACCACTGTGTGTGTGTGTGTGTGTGTGTGTGTGTGTGTGTGTGTGTGTGTGTGTGTGTGTGTGTGTGTGTGTGTGTGTGTGTGTGTGTGTGTGTGTGTGTGTTACCTTTGTATATCCTGTGCCTGTTCCTCCGCTTCCTCGCTTTCGTCCAGTACGTCCATCCACTCCTCGTAGTGGTCGGAGCACAGCAGGCTTCCAGGGATGTTACGCAGGAAGTCCTGTGGAGTACGTATGTACGGTCATCACCACGGTGTCACCAGTGGTGGAAAAAGTACTCTTTACTTAAGTAAAAGTATCAATACTACAATGTAGAAGTACTCTGTTACAAGTAAAAGTCCAGAATTCAAAATGTACTTGAGTGAAAGTACAAAAGTATTGGCATCAAAATGTAAAAAAGTACCAAAAGTAAAAGTACTAAAATATTTGAAAATAGCAGATCTACAAGCTCACAACGCGCCGCGATGCGACGTGTTGTGAGCTTGTAGATCGGCTATTTTCAAATAGCCTAGGTATAAAATAGGGCTAAAGTTGTTAATGTATGTTTCATAATATCATAATTTATATCTGAAAAGTAACAAGTAACTAAAGTTTTCAAATAATTGTAGTGGAGTAAACGTACATTATTTGCCTCTGAGATGTAGTGGAGTAGAAGTAAAAGTATTGGCAATTGGAAATACTCCAGTAAAGTACAAATACCTCAAAATTGTACAGTACTTAAGTAAATGTACTTAGCTACTTTCCACCACTGGGTGTCACATCTCATATCGTTTTAACCACATGAACCCTAAAAATACATAATCTAACTTTGAACATTTTGTCTGTGTTATATTTATTTTAAACGTCAAAGGCGTGCTCTAGTGTGACATCACACACCTTCTTATCAGCTGCCTTGAAAGGTGATCGTGAACAAGACAAGACAGATTAAATAAGGGCTTCTTGTGTCTAACTTTCCATCTCTCTTCCTGGGTGTTCAAAGCTCTGCTAAGGAAAAGGTCTCATTTACCAAAGAGCTACACACAGAAGGCTCTTCTATTCTCATTATTTAAAAACTATTTTCTCTGCACAGACATTTATGAAACCTGACATGCTTCATGAGAACCTATGTTTACAATAGTTGTGTGTATACTGTTTGATTACAATAATCTTTTGTTTATACGAAGAAACATTTAGTTACAATTTTTCTTTTAAGAACCAGATGGTAGTTCTACCAACCAAGTGAGTAAGCCACTTGCAGATCACTGTTTAATGATGATCTAGTATTACTGTATAATGCAAATGAACATTTAAATCCATGCATGGCCTTTTATGAACGTATGTGTTGTTAGGTAATAGGAAAAATCCTTCATAACACTGGTGTTCATATGAGCTCGCTGTCATCTGTGCAGATTGCAATGGAAATGGATATTAATCCAGATTATATTTTAAAGACAACCTCACCACCCCTGTTATGAACGGGCTGTCCTGCTAGGTCGGAGGACTAAAATAGGATTGGAGCAGATTAAATATGCTGTTACAAATAGGAGCCCTACACACATACATACACTCACTGTTAAGTGTATGCACTTTAAAGCATGTACACATGATACACATACATATGCAGAAATGTGCACACACACAAAAGGAAACAAGAGCACAGTTTAACACAACCCTCAACAATGGTAACAAATAACCTTGACCTTTGGCCTTGGATGCAGAATGCAAACCACTTAAGCCCTATTCTTTGTTGTACATCAATAGCGAAAACAGCCGATCTACAAACTCTAAGTTTGTACAATAGATCTCCAATTTTTGCCAAATATTCACCTATTTTTCCTAAATTCTCACCAAATGTCAAACAGCAGTCTATTTTCGCCTATTATAACATGCCCAAAAGGGGACAGCTAGCGTTCATGTGGGTAAATGCGAGCTTGTTCAAGGTCATATGAAGGACATAGCATAATATGAAGTGTCATTGACAGGGAGAGAGTGATGGAGAAACTATTAAAATATTATTATTATTACTACCAGTACCTTGAAGACACCAGCGATGATGAAGACATGGTCCCTGGTCAGAGGAAGTTGTAAGATGCCAGAGTCCAGCGAGTCCCTCAGCTCCCGGACGGCCTTGGCCCCAGCCGAGCGACGGAAGATCCCCCGCGTCCATGAGCCCTCATGATACAAGAAGACCAGCATGTCCTGTAGGAATACAGAGAGAAAGAGTGACCTCCAGTATGTATTTACTGTTTAACCCTTGGCTAGAGCCTGACCGATGCCAGATTTTTCGGTCCGAAGCTGTTCCCGATTTAGGAGAGTCCTAGACCACAGATATATATTTTTTAAAGGAAGCACAGGTCTCCGCCAGGTCAGGTACGTTATTGTGTCCTCCTGGTGGCGCTATAATAGGCCAATGTGAAAAGGGTGCCATTTATTCTTAGGTCGTTCACGGCAATCGGACACTGCATTCATGATTTGAGGCATTTTGTTGCCTCAAATCATTGTCTGGTGGCGCTATAACAGTCCAATGTGAAAAAGGGTGGCATTTCTTCCTTGGCCTAGTGAGCAGGGACGTGCTGGCCACTGGGAAATTCGGGAAAATTCCAGAACGGCCGCGCCATTTACGGGCCGCCAGACGGCCGGTGGGCCACCCAAGACAACTGTAGCATGTTTTTTTTTTTTTATTGAAAAAATTCTGAAAATCCCAGAGCTGAATTTTGGTCCCAGCACGCCCCTGCTAGTGAGAATGTGTTTGTGAAATTTCACAGAAATCGCAAGTTGCGTTCATGATTTCAGGCATTTTGTTCAAAACAGACCAATCCTGCAAATTTTGGAAGCCAACCTTAGCCAATGAGGATGGAATATGGGAAATCGGACAGATCCGTGTTGATCACATGACTATAGAGATACTGTGTACCGATTTGCATGAAGTTTGGATAAAATCTGTAGGAGTAATATAAAAAAATGGGTTTTGCACAAATCGGCGTACAGGTAGCGCTATAACAGGCCCATGTGAAACATTTGAGGGAGAGGTTCTGAATTGGCATCCAGGGAGTGTGTGTGCACAGTTTCGCAGCGACCGGGCCAACGGTGCCGGAAATTAGCTGCTAACACACGGACAGGACACACGGACACACGGACACACACACGGACCGACGGACAGGGGGTAAAACATACTCTCTCGCCATGCCTTTCGGCCTGGCGGAGACAAAAAGTGCATTTGAAAAACTTGTTTTTTTTTATTAATGTTTCGATTTGAGAACATTTTAACTTATAAGCAAACACATATACTGTATAAAAATAAACACGAGTAACATTTAGAAATGTTTTAATCGACATCTTCAAAACATTTGTTTTCGATGTCGAGTATCTCCTTCCTGATTGCGCTGACGTCAGTCCATTGCAGCCGCTCACCATGATTGGCTGAGGCAGAGAGTCCTCCAGACAAATGGAGCTCAGTGGTTGGCCAAAGAGGCAGCCGGAGGCGGAGCTCGAGGGGGACATAGAGGGGTCGTTGAGCTGAGGGGAGGAGCCTTTCCAGAAGGCCCAATTTATGATCGAACGCTTCCTTTTGAAGGGCTTCTGAGACAATTCTGAAAATGACAACATATCCTGTTATTTTTATTTGATTTTATTCCTAAGTGGAGTATTGCATTTGAGATTTTCAAGGTTTTATCTACAGTTTAAACGATTTACAGGGTCACTCAAAGTCACTAAGCAGGTTGGATGAAATATCGAAAATTTGGCAAAAGTTCTGGGTAGTACTTCTTCTTGTTTCTAACTAGAGCAAATACCACCACATTATGCCTCAAGGATCATCATCATGTCTTTCATGTTCTCACTTTTTAATTTCAAGGACCCCCATAACTCAGTGTACAAACTGAACCTGTAAGGTACACTCTCAGAGTTACAGACCTGCAAGGGTCCATTTGTAACCTTCTAAAGGAAACCTGAGGATCCCTAGACCTCACTTTGAGAAGGCAATGCCAAACCAGAGTAATTGTCACCAGACAGTTCAATTTCCAAATGCTAGCTGTGACAAATCAGCAGCGAGGAGGTGAATGAGAAACATCCTCCTCTTCTTTTACACTACTTTGTACTATCAAAGTACCTCTGAGCAAGGCATCAAGTCTCAAACTGCTCTGGTGTAACTGGACAAGAAGGTTGTAACAGTGTTAGAGTTTATAGTCCATGAAATCACCTATGGCTACATGCTGCTGTGATGCGGCAACGGGGCGCCGCTTCAGAATGAACTGGCACTGCTTGTTAATAGACTGCAGCTGCTCTGCCTGCACCACCATCTGTCTGTCGGGGGTCGGTACTGCGTCCTTGTTAACCTGAGACAGCGGTTCTCTCACATGACTCATCTGGATACTGAAGGGAAACTCGTGACCTGGTGTCAGAGAAAAGGAGTTAGACAGAGAGACAGAGAGGAGGGAGGAATAGAGATATATTCAGTCCAGGATATTTGGCTGTTAAGTGGATTGTGGACACAGTACATAAACAGATTTTGTGCTCAGGGGTAAACGTCAACCCAATTGTATCATGTAATTGACTTTGTAGCAACATACTACAGATACAACAAACAGTTCACCTATAAAAGTTAAGAAATACATTTCAGAGTTTTACAACAAATCATACATTTCATTCATTTATTTATTCTCTTTTTTCTTTTCTTTTCTTGTTTCTTCAAACTACCAATATCAAATTAACAAAAAAAAGAAGGAACAAAAAAAACTCTAAGTCAGACTCACTGACCAATCAAAGGGTACGGCGCGTTGTCCCTCTTTGAGAAGACCCACAGTTGGTAGTCTTTCACGTTGCCCTAAGAAACAGAGATACTTTATAGAAACAAGCAGTGGTGGACAGTAACTAAATACATTTACTTAAAAGGAGTAGTTCACCCAAAACATGACTTATTTTCTGTCAATTACACGCCCCATGAATCCTTGAATTCATGGAGATGTTTTTGTCGCATTCCTGAGCGAATAATTTGATGACCGGCGGAAAGATGCTAATATATCCGGTAATGTCTTTAGTCTTTGAGTCTCCTACTGGAAAGACCGCTGGTCATCAAATTATTGGAAATGTTTTTGAACATATTTACTTGAGCATTTGTCCACCACTGAAAATAACAATGAGGAACTCATAGACAGAAAACTTTAATAGCACCAAGAGACAGAACCCCTTGTAGAGCAGAGAGAAAGATATTTTAGAAACTGGGACAGGGTGGAAGCACTGAGGATCTAACCACTATTCCAACCACAACACTCATTGTGAGTTCACACTAATTAGCTGAAGTAGTTTCATGTAGTTATCCACCAAAAGTCAAGGGGGGCAACGTTAATCAAGGATGAAAGACGATCTTTTGGGCAATGGTGCTGCTCTGCATCTGACAAAGTAATAATGTTGCTATCATTTGGTAAGCAAGTTAGTCATCCAAATAGGCAGAGAAGGAATGAAGTGCACATGTGCATACTGTAGGTGTACATGACGAAGCCTTTCCAGACAAATGGAAACAACATATATTGTTATAGCTGCCGGGGTATAGCTGCCGGGGTATTGATTGATTGATTGAATACTTTATTTGCAGGATTGTTAACAGTACAGGTAGTTATGCTAAAAGGACAACACAAAAAGCCGAAGGGGGCTTGTTTCCATTGTTCAGGTGATACCCACCTGGATTTGGACCCCAGTCTCCCACATAAACCACAGATCTCCCAATCATCCAAAAGGGAATTCACCTTTACCCAAGGCAGGTTTATTAGGGATATTAGGCTTCTGTTCTTCAGGCAGGACTACTCAGGAACATTGAATTATTATACAACCAGGATCAGCCAGATATGACCTTTGACTATGCCATCTTTCACTGGAGGCCACAATAGCTCAATACATTAATTAAACAGCATTCCATCAGTGGCTTTGAACACAGTTATTTGGAATGTGACTGATGATGTAACATCTTGAACCCAGGTACTCACCGCGATGCCAAACTGCTGTAGGGCCAATCGGATCACCTCATTGGTTGAATCACAGTTACTGACTGCAAGAGTTTTGATCTGAACCAGGAAGGAGATATGACAGCATTGAATACCAGCTTAGTGAACTCTGCATTGAAGCCAATGGAAGATAGCATAATGTCTATAATACTGCACACACACAAACTCACATAAGCAAAGTACTACTGTATAAGCATAACAATACTATACTACTATTAAATTATATTCATATACATGCAAACACACGGACGCAAACATGCATCCGTGCAAACAAACACACACACACACACACACACACACACACACACACACACACACACACACACACACACACACACACACACACACACACACACACACACACACGTAACAACAAACCTACATCAGCCAAGCTGTTGATTCCCTTCCCGTAGACTTTGAGAGGGATGGTTTTAGGCTCCTCCTTCTCTTTCTCTTCTTTAATTCGGCTAGAGAAGAAGAGAGGAGGAGGGAAATCATAGACAATAAGGAACATGCAAGTTCTTACTTTGTGGACAAAATATATGACAACTCCACTACAAAATGATACCACAGTCAGTGATGAATAAGATTCAAGTGATTCCCGGCTCTTCACCACTCAATTAAATGTTTATGTATCAGACAGAGGGCCCATCTCTCCTCGCATGGTCTGATCCACTGTAAGTATGACTGATATACTGTATATTTTATAGTTATAGATAGTTTATATTTGCATACTCTCTCTTCTCTCTCTCTCGCACACACACACACACACACACACACACACACACACACACACACACACACACACACACACACACACACACACACACACACACACACACACACACACTGTTAAGAGTTTACCTCTTGATGAGGGACAGCCATTTCTCTTTCTGGTCTGCGGAGCTGTGGAAGAGATGGAATCGTAAACATTAGAACAGCATAAACCTCTCAGCCACCATCGCTGTTTCACTGTCAGTGTGTGCATATTTTTGTATGTATGTATGTATGTACAGTAAGTGTGGGTGAGTGTGGGGAGGGGGTGGGGGGTTCACTGAACAACCAGTACAGCTGTCCTGGACCATGAAACTAGAAAGATATATCCATAGAGAAATTCAGTAACACTTTACTTAAAGGTTGGGTCTATAATGCATTATAATCACATTTATAATGCATTATAATGCGTTTATAAGGCATTATAACACTCGTCATAAATGTTTATAATCATGTATGGCAACTCATAACAATGTATTATATGTGCTGGTCACAATGCATTATGAGCTCAGTGGAACAGCCCATTATAACTACCTCAACTTAGTTACTTATTAAGTGTAAGTAACTACGTGCGTGCGTGCGCGCGCACGCACGCACGCACGCACGGACTCACGCACGCACGCACGCACGCACGCACGCACGCACAATAGTACCTGAACGTAGCAACATAGTTGCAGGTGGGCCAGCCCATGACGAAGCTCCTCACAGGGCTGGTACTCCCCTCACACACCTCCTCCATGCAGCCTGACGTCCACATCTCACACACACGCACCTGAGCCTTCTGCTTGAACTGGTTGCCTGACCTGAGAAGAGACAGAGATGTGAAAACACATGCACAACACAACAACTGAACTAACGTTTGTTACTACCGTATATTTGACAGATAAACTTAATTATGGTTGTGTAATTAGTGTACATTGAATACACCCACTAATGATTTGAATATTTTTCTGCAGTTATGCTGCTCACATCGCAGTGTCAAAGGCTGCCGAGACCTTTAGATTATTTTTGAACTTTAGATGGCAGCAAGTTCCCAGTTCCAACTCAATCCTAACTTAACCTTAACACCTTTAAACCTCACCTAACACCAATCCTAAAATGGTAATTTTCCCAGATCTTTCTAACTTTGTTTGGTCATTACACACAAACTAATTACTTACTTGGCCTTGGCGATGACCAACATGTTGTTGAACAAGAACAGGTGTCTGTCCTGTGTCTGTAGTCCTGTCTTCAACTGGGCGTGGCCGTGGAGGAGAAACGCCCTATCAGACCACACCAGGAAGGACTGGACCAATGGGCATGTCTCTGGGCAGAAGGGAGCCTGGAAGCAATCTCTGCAATCAGAACGCATAGCACTGGAAGTCATCAAACCACTTAACTGTTTTATTTTACATGGAAACAAATGCACATCATTTTGGGGGGAATCCTTGCGTAAAATAATTTCCTCAACAACCAAATGAATTCCCTCACGATGATTCTCAGAACACAGAGGCAGACTTCTGATGCGTGAATTTAGTTTCAGATAATTTAACTAACAGAATGTACTGCATTCCTAAAAGCCCAACACAACACAAAGTCTGCTGTTTAAGAATGTGCTCAAATCAAAAGCCACTGTGCAGAGCTGTTTACCAAAAAGATGTTCTTTCCTTTATTTCGTTAAAGTAGGATGTGTGCGTTTGCATCTGTGGATGGATGAGATGGCGGTAACAGGACATGCTTCTCTCACTCTGACCCTCCTCCAACCTGTCCTCTCCAAATCCGTTCAAGGGATTGAGATTCATTTCAAACTTCATGTATTAAATAATCAGATTGAAAGGCTTTCCCCACAGAGCATGTAGGCGATTTCTATGACCACTTTTTGACAAAAATATCGGTCTAAACATAAGGACTATAAAACCGGGATTGGCATCGGACCCAAACATCTGCCATTGGTCGGGCTCTAGTGCTGATACTTTGTATCAAGTGTTCAGGGACTGCATTTTAATAGCTGGTATCGTTGAACACACATTCAATATACATACTGTACCTTCAACAACACCACAGCTCATCAGGATACCCTCACTCCCTCCCGTAGTCTATCCCTAAATGTCTTCTCTCTCCCCTTCTCTCTCTCTCTCTCTGTGTACTTCCATGGTGAAAGGTGAGGACAGCAGGGTGGTGGATTAGGATAAAACACTCCCTGCCGGGAGCGTTTTAATGAATTTATTCACATCACTGTTCCACACGGTCAAAGCCAGGCCTATTAATAGAGCCCTTATCCCCTGATCTGATTGGCCACACAGGGATTATGCACCTGAATTCAGCTACTCCAGTTTACTTACAGTATGTATGTGTGTGTGTGTGTGTGTGTGTGTGTGTGTGTGTGAGCGTTAGGTTATAAGCATTGCTTCTGCTAATCTACTCTGTAAAGTGTGTGAGATTAGTAGACATAATCTCTCTGTTCTCTACGTTACGCCCTCTTTCTGTATGTGTTTGTGTGACTCACTGAACCCATATGACTTATATGGCTTATGACTTCATCATCACTTCAGTGCAGATTAGCAGGGGTGTACATTGCCAGAGCATCCAATAATTTGACGGAGGAGCTCTCAATCAGCGGATAGCCACCCAGTCTCCCCTAAACGTGTCAAGCCTGCTGCATGCCTTTACAGTAGTAAGGCTTGTCCCATTAAGGCCACCATACCTGGAAACGGTCCTGGACCTGGTGAGAGCCTTGGTGATGATCAGTGAGGGAGCCGACTGGCGGCGATGACTCAGCGACTTCATTCTCTGAAGAAAGAGAGAGAGAGAGACAGATAGACGGATGATGTAAAATAACCAGTGATTCAGTAAGATGTGGCCATAAGACGAAATTAGAGCTCTTCACCGCAATGTTTTTTACCACTTAAACCCCATACTGGAGTTCCCCAGGGCTCTATAGCAGGGTCCCTGCCTGCTTTCTCTCTACACTTATATCTTTGCCGGAAATAGCCGATCTACCACCTCACTCTGTGTCACGTTTAAATGCATTGTGATGAGCTTGTAGATCTGCTGTTTTCACTGCATGATAGCGATGTTAACCCTAGGGATGCTAGGGTTCATGTGGTTAAAGTTGGGTCCATCAGTAACAGTTTAATTAACATCACAGTCATTTTGTTTCCCAGCTCTTTCTCAGTGGGAGAGCGCAAAAATGCCTGATTAAATATAAGAAAGGTAGTCTTGTGGTGGCCCACAAACCCACTATTAACTCTCTCTCCTCTCTGCCTTCCCTTCAATGTTTTTATTTTATTTATTGATTGAATACATTATGAACAGTTTGCAGATTGTACAGAGGTACGGTTTACAAATATTGTTAAAAGGATAACACAAAAAGCCCTAGGGGCTTGTTTCCATTGTGATCCTGTGTATTCAATTAATAAAGACATTTAAAGACAATAATAAACAAGACATGGCTAGCTGGCCAGTTATAGAATGGATATTATTATTGTTCTTAAGCATGGTTAGGTCTGGCTCTGCATTACATAGTAGACATGTTAAGCCCATATGAGCCACTGTGCAGCCTTGGAGGTGAGGCCCTTCAGCCCGTTCCAAAGTCTAGTCTTAAAGTGAAAAGTGACCGTCCCTTTGCCATCAGGACCCCTCAGCTTTGGAACAACCTGCCTGAGTAACTAAGGCTAGAATCAGTGACATTGGTTAAATCACTTCACAATCTTAAGACTTGCTTTTATTTATGTAATATCGTCTTGTGAGAAGAAGACACCGGCACACTGTCTTTGCTTGCTCAATGAAGAAAAAAAAATGTTTATTTACCTTTATTGAGCAAGCAAAGACTTCTGTCTTCTTCTCCCCACTTAGTGTCTGCTCCACCAACGCACCTGTCACTGAACATTTGTGCAAAAGAATCTGTTTACATATAATATCGTCTTACGACCACTTCTAATTTTATCGTTATTCTGATTTTATCTCCTAGTATTCATTCTTTTATCTTAATCCTGCTTCATGCAGCTTTACTGTCATTAATTCAGGTTTCTTAAGTGCTTTTACAGTCAACTAAGTGCAGCAAGTGTTTTTAAAGGTGCTATATAAACTCTGACAGGTCACAATAATAGTGAAATAAATATATATTGTTTGGATGGTTAGACAGATAGGCGCTATTAGGCGGACAGAGAGACAGCCTATAAGGCCCCCCTACATTATATTATTACTACAATAACTGCCAATATTCTCTACCCTGATGTTCTCTACAGACTCTCAGAGACCCGTTTTATCATCCCATGCCTTGCAGCTCAAAACAATCAATAGAATGATAAAGTGTGAGATATAAACTGTATAGATATAAAAGTACGACAAAGTATAAATCAGGCTTAAAACACCCTGGAGCCACACCACCAGGTGTGAGAGAGCCAGACAGGCATTCACATAATGCTTGGCTTATGTTTACACGCTCCTCTGTCGTTACATAACCTCTCTAATGTTCCTCTCATCCATCAGAGCATCAGCCGCCGTGGCCTCCAAACGTCATGACAGCCAACATGACACAGGAGGAATTTAGGGACGTAAAGATTAGCCAGATGTCACACTTTATGGGCTAGCTTTGATGGTCAGAGGACACTCTCTCTTCTCTTCTTTCACAAATACTCTCTCTGTATTCCTACTTTCTTGCCCTTTGCCATGCTGAGATTTTTTAACACATACTATGTGACACAGGTTTTGTAATTAAAATATATAGTCAAGCAACAGACACTTTAAACGCAGCTGAAGGTAATAATGTTAGTTGTGGGTGCGCTTCATTTAGGTGTTTCTGTGTGCCAACATGAGGGTAACTGTACAGGAGCTGTTCTTGCACACAGCAACACCAAAATGAAGCTACCCACATTTAATGTTATTACCTTCAGCTGTGTTCACCGCTCAAAATATCCGCTGTGAAAAGGTCCATTCAATTCCACCAGTCAACATATCTGAAATCCAACATGCTATTCCTTTAACATTTGCTGTCCTTTCTTTCAATATCACAAGCTTTTATCAACCATTTCATAAACTAATATTCCAGCATGCCCGCTGGTATGATATAATGTGAGCCTCGTTTCACAAATTATGTAATTTGCATATACCGTACATCGGCTTAGCTATGGAATAGTAGTAACAGCCTGCAAGGGGCGGAGGTCACTAGGACACAGACGAGCTCTCCAGCATCACATGGCCACAAGAGCTAAATAAACTCTGTCTTATACAGTGTGCCACCGGTGGACGACAAAAGGATATTGGGGGTATTTCTGTTAACCACATGAACCCAAGCATCCTTATGCTGGGGAGAACATTTTGCGGTTATAGCAGATCTACAAGCTCCCAATGCATTGTGTAGTGATGAATTGTGCATAAGAAGAGGAATCTGTACTACTCTAATACATTTTCTACTAGGAGCTATTATACAGTGTGTCGGACATCCCTTCCTCTTCTTATGTACGTATTTAAATTTAGCACCTGTGAATTTTTGTTGGGATGTGAGTGCTTCCCTCTGGACTCTGTTTCTAGCGATGAATTGTGACCTTGTAGATCGGCTATTTTTGGCAAAGATATATTATTTCAAAGATATGTAGAGGTGAAAAAAGGAGGGGGCCCAGTATAAACCCCTGGGAGACTTTGGTCAACTAAGTATATATGAACAAAACAGGGTTTTCAAAGAAGTACTGCTTGATTCCAAAAAGGTGAGGACTGCAGACTTGCAAAGAAAATAAATCCAAGGCACTCCGTCTTTGGTGAAAAAATATAGAATTTATTTTATGCAAGGCAACAAATTATGACCAATGCGTATCAACCTTATATAAGTATATATATATATTAATATTTAATCTATATAGGATTTAAGTGGTTAAGGGTTGAAATTATGTAATATCAACCCATTAGGCTACACATATAACAGGTCATTGAATGTAGATGCATTTGGGTCCTATTTGTCCAGAACACTATAGCAGCCCCAGAACGAATATGGCTCAGAACAGGCTGACCGCTACCTGACTTCAGTGGTCCACACAGTACCTTGTAGTTCTGTGATTAATGACATTGTGCTAGTAACTCAGTAACCACATGAGACGAGAGGACAAATGGGCCAGCCTGCTGTTTTTCGCTTCCCTTGCAAAGATAATGTATGCTGCCCTGGGTTGTACAGAGAGCTTCCAAGAGGAATATGCTACATCTTTGGCTTCAGTCACTCAGGGAAAAGACAAAACAATGGGTTTGTAAAGATTTTAGTTAAGTGAAGGAAGACAGCAAACGGAGGGTAGAGACGGGGTGCAATTCATGACATATGAGGGCAGGATGCAAAAACATGACCTCAGGAGCAGGTCTGTGCCTAGCAGGGCCAATTCCAATTTGTATGGTGCCCTTGCCACATTGTTTCATAGTTTTTAAACTAATATCTGTACTTATTATATATATATATTTTTTAGCTTTTTATGCCTTTATTTTAGAGAGGGATAGGGAGAGTAGGCTGACAGGAAATGGGGAGAGAGAGAGATGGGGGGGTGACACGCAGCAAAGGTCGCCGGGAACGGGAGTCGAACCTGGAACACGCTCTCAGGCTGGCATTGCAGCCTAGGGTGCCTGGACCGTTACGATACGGCCCAGGCCAGTCAAAGCACATTTAACTTAAAATTACCATGGGGTTGAACCCTTCTAATTTTGGTGAGCCCATGGCCTTTCCTCTATAGTGGTGTGACCCCTTCAAACCACTTAGATCAAGTGAGATGTAAGGAGCAGAGACGCAGCACAATTCGTTGTCTTGTTTGTTAGATAATAATCTTAATCATTCTACTATACAAAACCTTTGATTTACTCTATCCATGTCTTAAACTTGGTGTAACAAAAATAATCACATGTATCTAGTCCCAGACCCTTTAGTTACAGTCACAGTATCCTGCCTGGATTTTGAATTATCAGATTTTCTATTTTCAGGCGCTGGAACCCAAAACACTTGATTTTGCATTGGAATTAATTGAAACATTCCAACCAAGATGATTAAGGTCTTCATTTGCATATTTCTGGCGTCAGATTTGCATCTAGATGTATGCAAGACTGGCCCTTTCTGGACCAATGCCTTCCAGGCATGCATACATGTGCACATCACATGCACACGCGCGCGCGCACGCACGCACGCACGCACGCACGCACACACACACACACACACACACACACACACACACACACACACACACACACACACACACACACACACACACACACACACACACACACACACACACACACACACACACACACACACACACACACACACACACACAGCAGTCATGGCAGAATCTGTCAATCTTTATTCAAGCTGCTGTGAGTGAATAAAGTGTGATTCTTTCACACTCAACACACCCAGGTGTGCCAACAATATAAACAGCCGAGTTGCTGGAATGCACCGTCGTCTTTGTACCAGAAAAATATGTAGGGAGAATGATGCAACACTCATTCCCTGCATGTAAGCCTTAGCTGCAAGCACAAACTGACAGTTATCATCTGCTCTAATGGCATTAAAGTCATTTCAGCCCAAAGTAGGTCAAAGTCATGTTATTAGAAGAAGAAGAAAAAACAATAGACTTAAAATGGTCTGTCCCTTAAACAGTCTGTGTCCAAACACACACACACACACACACACACACACACACACACACACACACACACACACACACACACACACACAACCAAGAGGTTGCTTGCTAAAGAAACTGCAGCTACTGAAATGACAGAATAACTACAGTGATGACAGCTTTTTCATACAAAAGAATACTCAAGTCAAGTACATTATACTAGGTTAATCTATTCTATACAGTAGTATCAGCTTTGATTGACTAGCAAAATGTTGATTTTTCCTGCATGGAAAATATGGGGATCAAACCCAGGCATTCAGGGTTATGCTCAGACAAAAGGCAAATTATCAAGATTTCAAGAGCTGTTGGCTAACAGGGCCCTCAGATATGGTATGGTTTAAAATCTCTTGTTTGGGTTTCCAGTGCGATATGTTGCCATGGGGCCCAGGATTCCAACTATTCTGGTTTGACACCCAGGGCATTGTCGTTTTCTCGCAGGTTGAAATGAACAAGTACATTACCACATGCAACCTAATTAGAGGTTTGTTGTGGTGTTGCAGAATTCGGCCCCACGGCTATTTGATAGATGCATGTTTTACCCAGAAATAGCTGAATGATACAAAATGAGTTAGGATAGACAACTAATTAAGGTTGCAGTAGCAGTCTCTAGTCTACTCAACAATGTACTGTATATGTGTAGCCTACTGGGCTGGCAATCCAAAAGCATGAGATGCAAAGATCTGATCAGCGCATAGGGACTTCCATACCCCCACCTAGTGCAAAACACTTTGTTTCGACCCATACCATAGCGTACCAAATATCTGAATGGACAATGGGATTAAAAAATATTAAATATATGTTCTTTAGAATAGACTTTTTTTAAACATTGTTTGTAACATATAGGCCTGTTTTGAAACATACTCATTCAAATGCTGAATTTTAGAAATGTATTTGTTTCATATGCAATAGGCCTCTACTAAATGTCATTGAAATCTGTGGAATTAGGCACACTTAACTAATAGTCGGCATGTTGGTGGCTGGCAGTCTGTCTGACCCAAATCTAAATGGGTCTAAACAGCAGACCAGGTAGGCTAAGCAGTGCAGGCAGACTCTGAACATGGTAGCCTACAAATTAATTTAACTCCAAGAGTGTACAGATGCATTGAGTAACTAAGTACATTTACTCAAGTACTGTACTTAAGTACAATTTTGAGGTCTTTTTTACTTTAGTATTTCTATTTTTCAGTACTTTTAATTCTACTCCACTACATCTCAGAGGCAAATATTATACTTTTACTCCACCACAATGATTTGAAAACTTTAGCAACTAGTTGCTTTGTAGATTTTGATTATTATTAGGCTACAAAAAATACATTACCCACTTCAGCCCTATATACATATACATTTCGGCCTTTTGAAAATAGAAGATCTACAAGCTCACAATGCGTCACGAATTGTGAACTTGTAGATCTGCTATTTTCAAAAGATTCTTTAGACATTTTATAGGCCTACATTTGACAACTTGTGAAATGGGACATACTGCATAATGAGTACTTTTACTTTTGTACTTTAAGTATATTTTGATACCAATACTTTTGTACTTTTACTCAAGTACATTTTGAATTCCGGACTTTCACTTGTAAGAGTATTTCTACATTGCAGTATTGGTAAGCTACTTTTTCCACCACTGTACAGATGTAACCCACTATTTGCACACTCCGAGTAGAGTGACAGACAGACAGACAGACAGACGCGCGCACACGCGTGCGTGTGTGCACACACACACACACACACACACACACACACACACACACACACACACACACACACACACGGTCCATTAGACATCCATCATACCCGTTTGTTTTCGCTCTTCACGTCGTCCCCCTCCCCGGCCAGAGAGGCTCGGCTGCGGCTCAGGCTGTCCTGCTGCTGCGGCGACATGCTTTCCATCCAGACAGGCTCCAGTAAAACGCACTGATCGCTCAATGTCACACGTGATGCAAGAGTCTGTTTAGCTCCATCCCATCCGATACATGATGCAGGCAAAGAAGAACCTAAAGAAAACGTGTATCTCTGGCATTTAATCGAGTGCGTAAAAATGATCAATTAACTTCAAGCTGGCGCAGAGAGACAGACAAACTGATCTGTCAAAAATAATAAACACAGCTCTTCATCATTCATTATTATCCATTTGGGAATTAAATAGGCTCTGAAGTATAAACTCACCTCCAGAGGAGTCCTGGGTGAATAATAACCCAGACACAAAGTGTGCCAATTCATTATGCGTCTTTACGCGCAGCCTGGAGGCAGCTGGGGGCGGGGCCTATCAGTCCCTTGGGGCCAGTGGCTCCAATCTGGAGCAGACTGAGGATAGAGGTGTGTAAAATAAAAAGGAAAACGTTTTAAAGTGATGCTATAGGTATATTCGTCTGTCATTAAATGTTTCGATTAATTGGATACACAGGACCCCATTGGAAACAAGCCATATAGCCTAGTGCTTTCTTGGGTTTTAATCCTGTTCTTTTTTCCTGTGCTTTTTTTTTGCAAACTGCTAATAAAGTATTCAATCAATCAATCAATCAAACAGGTCTCTGCAGTGGTGGAAAAAGTACTCACATTTTAATTTTAAGTAAAAGTATCAATTCTGCAATATAGAAATACTCTGTTACAAGTAAAAGTCCGGAATTAAACATTTACTTGAGTAAAAGTACAAAAGTATTGGTATCAAAATCCAAAAGTAAAAAGTACTCATTATGCAGAATGTCCCATTTCACAAGTTTTCAAATGTATACAAATCTTTTGAAAATAGCAGATCTACAAGCTCACAATGCCCCGCAATGCGACACATTGTGAGCTTGTACAGTAGATCAGCTATTTTCAAATGGCCGAAATGTATATAGGGCTGAAGTGGTTAATGTAATAATAATCTAAATCTAAATCTACAAAGTACTGTAACTAAAGTTTTCAAATAATTATAGTGGAGTAAAAGTTTGCTGAATGGGTGACAGATGTTGGGATCAATGACATTGTGTGGACAGTTTGAACACACTGACATCAATTAGCCCAGATAAATGATAATAAAAAATGCCATTGAATTTGGACTTCATGTCCAGATTTGTCCCCGTTATCTAACCATATCATGAACTCAGCATCATGATGGACAAGACAGAGGTATACACACTCACTGTCCAATAAAACAAAAATGGAGGTGGTATTTTCTGGTCTGCAGGTAGTCGACTTCTGCTTTGAAAAAACAAGTATACTGATTCATATATTTATTTGGACCTTCCTGGGGTCCACACCCTGCGGTCCACACACAACTAAATATAAGACCTATCACATGTAACAATTTGAATTTGAATGTAGCATGTCATGTCTTAATGAAGGCCACTGTAACTGGTCATTATACTATAAAACTTAAAGAAAAGAATGTTACATTTTGTTTGTAATAATGAGGAGAAGGATGAGAAGGAAGAGACAACTCTTAGTCACTATGCAAACATTTATTAAAAGATACAGGAAACCGACATTTGGACTATAGTCTTCCTCAGGGAACCCTGAGGAAGACACTTTGCTTTGTTTCAAGGGGAGCTGATTTGAAAACAGATGCTGCAAAATATTAAGGCAAAGAAATAATGCAAGAAATAATGCAAATGTTGGGTACCGCTGTGAATAAGCATGGACATAGACACAGCTCATTGCCTCATTCAATATCAGACTGAATGAAGAGGGAACGATCCAGAGAATGTGTGCGTGTGCCAGAAAAAGGCTCTGAAATAGAAAGACACAGAAAAAAATATGCATATCGTCCCCAAATCGATTATACTTCTGGGGACAGAAGTGGGCCACAAACTGGGCTAAAGCAGAACCAGGACAAAAAGTGACACAGAGAGAAAGTGTGTGTGCTGTGTGTGCACATGTTCATTCCCCAAATTGGCCACAATCAGCCCTGTTAAAAGTGGATCAGTGTAATGATTACCTAGTGTGATGTTAATAATGAGCTGCCTTCGGCATGGCAAAGAAAAGCAGCCATCCCTACCCACAACTGTCTCCCGCACATTTTCCATCTATAATATTTCAATGAGGAGGCCTGGACCTGGCCTAGAGTTCCGGGCACCTAGGTCATAAGCAGCCTAGACCCGACGGTCTTTGCTGCATGTCTCTCCCCCTGTTTACTGTCCATCTCTACTATGAAAACTATAAATACATGGCAAAAAAAGGCCCAAAAATATCTTTAAAAAATTATATATTTATATTTCAATGAGCAGCCTTTTGTGGGGAAAGAGGGTGTTATGACTTCTACCTCAACATTGATGGCTCCATTGTCACCCCCTCCACCCAAGTGGGTGGAGGGGGTGACAACCTTGGTGTCATCCTGGACCCCACCCTCTCCTTCCAGTCCCATGTCAACCAGATCACTAAAACTGCCTTCTTTCATCTTCGCAACATTGCCTGCCTTCGTCCCAGCCTATCACACACTGCTGCTGAGACACTCATTCATGCCTTCATTACATCCGGACTCGACTACTGCAATAGACTAGGCCTACTATATGGCTTCAAAATAACTTCAAAATAGTAATCACTACCTACAAAGCCCTCCACAACCAGCCCCCCCGCTATCTCTCTGAACTTATCCAACACCACGCCCGCTCCCTCAGGTCGGGTGATGCCAACCTCCTGGACACCCCAAATAAGCGAACCTGGGGTGACAGGGCCTTCTCAGTGGCTACCCCCTCACTGTGGAACTCACTCCCAGCTCACATCAGAGCTGCCCCCACCCTCACCACATTTAAAACCACACTCAAAACCCACCTTTTCAGACTCGCATTCCCTACATAAATCCCAACTCCCCTCTGTTGTCTCCGCCAGGCCGAAAGGCATGGCGAGAGTGTATGTTTTACCCCCTGTCCGTCCGTCTATCTGTCTGTGAGCAGCTAATCTCCGGCACCGTTGGCCCAGTCGCTGTGAAACTGTGCACACACACTCCCTTGATGCCAATTCAGAACCTCTGCGTGCCCATGTGAATTTTTCACATGGGACTGTTAAAGCGCCACCAGTAGGCCGATTTGTGCTAAACCCATTTTTGGATATTACTCCTACAGATTTTACCCAAACATCATGCAAATCGGTACACAGTATCTCTATAGTCATGTGATCAAGACGTATCTGTCCGATATTTCATATTCCATCCTGATTGCCTAAGGTTGGCTCCAAAAGTTTGCAGGATTGGTCCATTTTGAACAAAATGTCTCAAATCATAAACGCAGGCTCCTGCCCTATGGGCCACATGGCTCGGCAAGGCAAGACTTACTTAAAACAATCAATACATACGCTACCAAGACAAAAGGACAGCAGTCAAACTGACGCTTAATAACAAAAGTTCCTCTTGTTAATCATGTTAGGACAGTTCCTGCTGGTGTGGACTAATTGTTCTAGTATATTGGAGTGTTTTACCTAAGGCTGGTGTACGTGATCGTGCTGGATAAGGTGGGTGTATCACTGTAACCACACCATGCCGTAATAGTTATCCTACCACTCAAACAGAGAGCGTCTCCTTTCAAACCCCAATGGTTCTATTCAGCCCCCCGCCCACAGGAGTGGCACAATTCTCTCACAACTTGCTACAAAAAACGCTCATGAAAAACTATATAATCTCCTACGTTTCATTTTCCACCTTCACATGTGTCTCCTTCTCTAATAATCAAAAAGTGCTATATATTTCATCTCGCAATTTACTTCCGGATGGTTCGTTTTGCACCTTTTTTTGCCACATCGGTCACGGGAAATAAATAAGCACTGCCGTGGTCTATGGAAACGAGCCCAAAAGTGCACCCAAATAAGCCCAAAATCGCTTATACAAACAGTCAGACCTGGCAACGCAGCCTATGCCAATCATGCGTGAGAGATCTACAAGCTATGGGGCAGAGACGCCACCGTATCTTAGCAACAACGACAGCGCTCACTCTCATTGGTCGTGTCACGCTAAGAGCAGTTTCCAGACAATGGCATCGCAGAGAGCTTGCTGTAGCCAGCAGAGTCAGTCGCAGCAACGACGGACAGGGAGCTGTGATAGCTGGCATGTAGCTAACGCTAACGTGGTTGTTGTCATGCCTGCAGCGGCTGTGCAATCACTTTGTCAACAATGCACGTTCGTGTGGTGAATGTTATTATTGCTGCTCAGTTAGTCCATTGTAGATGGTGTATATTGTGGCCTTGTGTGTCTTCTGGAGAACTGTGTAGCTCCACAGCAACTCCAGTAACTAACGTAATGGCAGGACCCGTGCAACGCATCTTTAGGCTGCATTATGGTATAGTAATTTCAGATCATTTCGGCCCGATTAGGGCAGTGGTTATCAACCTTTTCAGGCCGCCCCCCCCCCCCCCCCTATTTGAACTGGGGACCCCCACATTTTGTTTGACTCCGTTCCACAAGTCAATATTGTGAACATAGCAGATCTACAAGCTCAAACGCCTCAAACGCCTCACGTTGAGAGGCGTTGTAAGCTTGCAGATCGGCTATTTTCAACATGTTGGCCTCTCTCTTATATTATTTGACAATTTGGCCAATGTTTTATAGCAGGGGTCTTCAACAGGGGGTCCGGGACCCCTAGGGGGTCCTCAGAGTTACTACAGGGGGTCCGCCAAATCTTTGTGACATGATTTTTTTTTTTTTTACATTAACCATTTCAACCCAAGCATCCGTTCTCTGAGGAGAACTTTAGCCAAAAATAACAGATCTACAACTCACAACGCCTCGCGCTGCGAGACGTTGCGAGCTTGTAGATCGGCTATTTTTGGCATAGAGTTATAGGTGTAGAGGGAAAAAAGAGCAGCAAACGTTTATCTGAAACACAATTTTATACAATATAGAGGGGGTCCCTGCTTCATCTCTCTCACAGCTAGGGAGTCCTTGGCCTCAACACGTTGAAGACCCCTGTTTTATAGTATAGTTTGTTGACTACTTTTGTTGCAGTAATGGTCTTTTCCTTTACTTTCGTTTTTTTATTGTCTCCGCCAGGCCGAAAGGCATGGCGCGAGAGTATGTTTTACCCCCTGTCCGTCCGTCCGTCCGTGCGTCTGTGGATAGCTAATCTCCCACATCGTTGGCTTGATCGCAGCCAAACTGTGCACACACACTCCCTGGATGCCAATTCAGAACTTCTGCCCCATTTTTTCCACATGGCCCTGTTATAGTGCCACCAGGAGGCTGCTTTTTGCAAAACACATTTTTTCACAGTACTCCTACATATTTTGTCCACACATCACGCAAATCGGTACACAGTATCTCTATAGTCATTACAAAAAAACGGTCTTTCAGATTTTTCATATTCCATCCTGATTGGCTAAAAATGGCTTCCAAAGTTTGCAGGACTGCTCCGTTTTGACCAAAATGCCTCAAATTATGAACACAGCATGCACTTTCCGTGCAACTTTGCACCCACATTCCCTATATGCCGAGGAAGAAATTCCACTTGAGATTTTTCAAATCAGCCTCATGGTGGCGCTATAACAGCCCGATTTGTCTTTTTACCTTTAACATCACCAATCTGTGTAAAACTTTGTATGTGCACTCTCTACAGGTCAAGGAAAAACCTTTGCCCTGCATTTTTCACATCTACCTTTTATAGCGCCACCAGGAGGCCAACGTCAGGGCTCTCAATACTGCACATTGGTGGAGGAGGAGGGGCCGCAGGGCGACCGCACACATCGCTGAACCAATGGTAGCCCACGGATGTTTCCTCTGGAGATTTAAAATCTATCCCTCTATGCCACATATCATCCGCGCTACAGGGTCTTCACTGACCGAGCCACGGCACTGGCTCTCATGACGCTACGCCACTTATATGCGCTGCCAAGTGGCCGCGGGCGCTACGTGGGCGTGGCGGCGGGCTAGACGCGAGGCCCTGCGTAGCAGGGCCGAGCTTCTAGTTAGGACAATTGTCAGGTATACTGTGCTATTTGGCGTATTACAGTTTATACTTTTGTGAACATAGGGAGAGACAAACTCCTCTAAATGTTTGTCCTATTTCATATAACAGCACATAAATAGGCTATGAAATCAGAACGAATGGTTAATAATAAAGAAATAATAATATATAGGTGCATCAATCTCATTTGAAAAGCCAAGGATGTGTTATGTTGAAAGTTTTAATAGGAGCAAAAGCAAAACTATTTATGGAAATGACCCATGGCCTGAAGAGATATTACAACCGCAAAGAGAAATATTAATTTTAAGGCCAAGTATTGATAGTATTACTTTTATAGACATGATATGGTTTCCTTTCACTAGACAACCAAAACCAACTTGATGTTTCTTGGTGCAAGAAACATCAACATACAAGAAAAGGACATGAGGTTATGGACAATAAAAAGTCCACTGGCATAATCACATACACAGACGACAATCTCAGCTTGTATTTCATCTTTATTGAGATCAGATTACAAAACCACCCCAGTGCTGAAAACTTACCTGGTAGGATCCATCATCTCGGAAATAAGAGTGCAGAGATGAGGGAGTTGAGGTATAATGATGTTGTAATAGAGAACAGAAGTCCTGCCGTCACCCCCATTACCCCTGGGTTTTTGTATAGGCACGAACTATGTTCCAAAAATAAACAAACCACCCCGGCGATTTTGTCAGGTATGTGACTATGTTGTTTATGATATTGAGTTACATTTGATAATGTCTGTTGGAGAAAAAAAGAATAATGTTATCCTATGGATAATTAGAACTTTTTCACCGTCAGTTGATACTTCATATCCATGCGAGTAAAATCGCCGGGGTATCTAAGGTTCCCCTATGGGAATTCCAATACAAAAAATAACGCTGTGACACAGGGGGTTAGCGCCCTCTAGCGGCAGTGATGTCAGACTTCTGTGCTCTAAACAACCGTACTATAGTGTGTGTTGAAAAAAACAAGCATTACCTTGCTATGCTTTTCACTTTGGACGATGAGAAGACAATACTGTCACAGCCAGTTAGCACTGACAGAATTCATGTCCCCCTTGTCGCCCCGACCAAGTAGTCACTTATGCAGTGACAGAACACCCTCCCCAGCCAGTGTTGCTTATTATCTGCTTATTATAAGCAACTTTGGGCTTGTTTTTCTGTAAAGTCGCTTGCAAATATTGGTAGTTGCAGGGTTGCGTTTTTTTGGGCTAAAGTGCAGTTGCTTATTTTGGGCTTGCTTCCAAGTGTTTTCATTGTTTAAACCAGTGGTTCTAAAACATGTCATGGACCCCCAAATTAATATGCATTTGTCCCTAAACCACATCTGAAAAGATGGTGCCCAGCCAAGCTGAAGGATCCAAGTAAGAATCAAACCCCAGTCTTGATGTGTTCCTATCGACATTTACCATGGAATGCAGAGATTGTGTGTGCAAGAGCTTCTTCACCATGCCCTCTGTTCCCCTCCATCTCCTGTGTGTATGATGTGCATAGGGGGACCTATGAAAGAGAACACAGAGAGAATGTTTAGATTTTGTAATATCAAATATTTCATGTTCTCCTCTTCAGTACCTCACCAATGCGTCAGACCCCATTGGAATACCATAAGAATACCCAAGGTCTTATAAAATGCAGTCAATACTGTGGTGTGGGTGGTATACAGAACACATTGTGTTCTGCCTGAAGAAGGCAGTTACCTGCCGAAACGTTGGTTTCTTTTTACTCTGCGTCCAAAAATAAAGTATTGGCACTTTTGGCTACCAGTGTGTGCAGCCACCTTCTTGTCTCTTGAAGACCACTATTCAGTTCTTTAGTTTTACCAGTGTTTAACTGTAGAGCACTAATTTGACACCATGTTTGAAGAAGTTGACACTTCCCTTCAATAAAAGTCCAACTAAGGCCATGTGACCATGTCATCAGAATACTTGCACAAACCGTAACATTGTTCTTGGATAATTATTTAATTTGTGTAAAAAGAAAACACAGGAGAGAACATAATTATGCTTGCGGGACCCCTGTACTAATGGTAAGATAATCAGACATATTTCAATTGACAGACATTCTGTGGTCAGTTGGAGAGGACTTATTTTATCCAAAGAAAGTTTCAAGAATGTTTTCATTGTATATTAACTCATTCTCTGCCTAGAACGACTAAAACGACTTCTGTCCATAAGCCATGCCTGCCAAGAACGACTAAAACGACTTTAAAAAAAAATAAAAAATAAAAAAATATATATATATATTTTTTTTACATTTTTTTTTTTTTTTGACCCAAAGACCAAGGAGATATGATTTTTCGAAGATATATACTCCCATCCACTTCCTTGTTAACTTAAAACTTAAAAATTCTGTATCTCGGCTCCTGAGTACTTTTTTTTTTTCAATGAAAAATCTTGGCAGTGTTCAAACGCGGCCAGAAATAATTCTGGCAGTGAATGAGTAAATCAGAACAAAAATCAAAAAATAGGCTAGCACTCTAGCTCATATTTTTCCTTTGCGGAATATTTTTTGTAACAGTGTTCCTCTTTTAATGCTATAGGAGAGGCTATATTACTGATACAGTAACATTCTGTACTATAATCATCTGTGTCTAGACAATCAGTTCATTACCAAAGGATTCACTGATTTGTGGAGCAAATACGACCGAAAATTGTAAAAGTGTGTAAACTTTCTTTCCAAAATAGACAGACAGTTGGCTGGAGCACGCATTCCATGGACTGAAATTAAAAAGCACATCTAAAAATTCCTTCATATACCATGAATTTACCTGTCTGTAATACAAAGTAAAAAAAACGCTCTCTACTATGTAGTCAAACTGAAATCCCATAACAAAAACACCATCCCTTTTCATCATGTCGCTCATCCCTCACAGACGGTGACACTATAACATCATCCTAGTCACTGTCGAGCGGCTTTCATTTCATACCTTCTTTGGATTGAAACCAAAAATGGGTCACAATCCTCTTTGTTAGTTAGTGTACTAACTCTGTTTCTGAGGGAGAGAATTTGGATTCCAGTATGACAAAGGTGAAAAAAAAACGGGAAAAAAAGACTGACCTTAAAGCTGCAATAAGCGATTTCTGACCACTAGAGGACAGCAAGTATGGTATTACTGCCTATTTAACATTGAGGTGCCCAGAATGTTTAGCTGCCCACTGGACCAGTATCTGTCTGGGGGTACAGGGGACTTTCACATTGGATGGGGCCAAACTTTTTTTTTTTGTCTTGTGAATTGAGTTCCTATCTGTATTTACTCGGGTCTCTTGTCCCAGCCAGTGAAAGAGGTGGCTGTGGTAAATCATGTCATTGGAGAGGTTGGGACATGGACTCACTGCTTAGTTCGATATGAAACAACATCTTCTAGGTCTCTGTCTTTCAATGACGCAGTCTTACGTTGACAAAAGATAAGGTATTTTGACTGTGTGTGTGTGTGTGTGTGTGTGTGTGTGTTTGCGCTTGTGAGTATTTAAGTTCTTGATTCAAGGTACTATATTGTCACATACATTACAGCAAAATGTGTGTTAATATAACAGTATGAATAGCAGATATGATATAAAAAAATAAAAAATGAAAAGTACTACAGATAAGGAGATTAGCTGTTCACAGACAGACGGACACACACAGACGGACGGGGTGCAAAATATTGTCTCGGCCACGCCTTCGGCCTGGCGGAGACAATAAAATGCTGATGAATGATAGCCACAGACAGAATTATGGGCTTCTGTGTGTCTGGATTTGGGGGTGTCAGTGAGTGTGTTTGTGTGTGTGTATCTCCTTACCGTGTTTAGGAACCTTGGCAGTGGCTGGCTCAGGTATCTCAGGGGACATTGTGTCCGCTCCATCATCAACCAGCTGGATCTGACTCACAGAAAGAGAGAGAGAGACAGTGAGAGACACACAAGAGGGAGAGAAAGATGGAATGAAACAGACCATGACAGCAAGAGGCCAGCAGAGAGACAGAAAGAAACACAAGAGACGACTATCGGGAGAAAGGAGATAGATTCTATTATAGTCTATCATTATTGATCATTGTATTAATTATCTATCATCTTAACCACGCTAGTTGTGTAAAAGTTGTTTTATTCACCTACTCCTCCAAGAAGATACATACAATTTAGTTCATGTGATTAACTTCAGGTAACCGCCCCAAAATCTGCCTATACTATTTTGGAAATTAATTCATCATGTATAAAGTCATGCTTGAAAAATTAAATCATGCCTAACTACCTGTGAATGTCTGACAAAAATCCCATGGTTCTCCTCACATGTAAAGTAGCGTTTTTCCCGCACCGTGCCATCATTCTTCCCCTTGGGCTCATCCAGGGTGACTCCTACCCATTTTCCAGGGGCAAATAGCGTGGTGCCACTGTCCCACGCTGCCCCTTGCAGATCACCTCCACCATGGAGCCCACCTTGGCTGGCTGGCCGCCCTCATCGGAGCTCATCCTGCTGCTACCACTGCTGGTTGTCTGAGGAGACATGATATGAGAAGATTAACAGCAAGTACATTTTAACAACACAAATCTTGTATGGGGTCCCTGGTCATTTAGGGGTCCTTGACATGAAAACGTTTGAGAACCACTTGTACACCTAAGAGCCATCATAATATTGTCTGCTTTTCATTATTTTCAAGGAAAAAAAGCAAACCCTTGACAACTCTGCCTTTCAATTATTTTCAAGGCAAAATGATACCTTATAGTTAACTGCTATTATGCTAAACATTTTTTTAGGAGGTTTTAAACTCTCTAAAGGGATTTAAAGTGTGTACAAGTTATGTTTACAAGTGCTGTCCCTATCTGCTTCCATGGAATACTTTTGGTTTGCTGGATACTTTTTTTGCATGTGGCAACATCGCACGCTCAGTTAACAAGGTGTGCAATGGACTTCGCATCAAGTAGGATTCCCTTTAAATCGTCATTAAAGTTTCTTTTTGACAGGTTTTAAGTTTTATAGAGCAAGGGAAGTGTCTTCTCTTGCCCACTGCACTGTCTGCCCTGGCCTGAACGGAGCAGTGTGCACGCGCGTGCACACGAACAGTGATTTTTTTCACGGCACACCAAGCACGGTTCGTGTTGTTTTGCTTGTGTGTGTGAATGTGAAGGGTTTTTATTGACTGCTCTATTATTAAATTATGTTGAGAGCATCAAAACGGTGTGCAGACCTTCTCCTTTTGTTCGCGGCTAATGATGCATACACAGTAAAACACTGACTACTAAAGTTACCCGTCTGCCCCCCCTCTCTCTCTCTCCTTCATATCTCTCACTCCCCAATCTCTCTTCTCTCTGTCTTTTAAAGGAGTAGTTCACCCAAACAAATATTTTTTTTCTATTGATTAGTCACCCCTTGGAGACTTGAATTCATGTATATTTTTTTGTTTTTGTCGCATTCCTAAGCCAATAATTTGATGACCGGCAGGGGTTCCGGTAGGAGACACAAAGGAGACTTGTTGTGTCTCCTACCAGAACCGCTGCTGGCAAGAGACTGGTTTGATAGAAGGGGACACAGATAAACAGGAAGTCCACCCACTAGGCAATTTTAATAGGATTAAACCCATGTATCGCCAGACTTCTATGAACATGAAGATCTCTCACTTTGCTTGCTGGTTTGCTTACTGTGCATTGGGAATGCTTTGGCCCTTGTCCAATAGCACTCTTACTTTAGTTTAAACCATGGGTTTGGTTCTTTAGTTTGTTGACATTATTTTCAGCTCACACATACTTAAACACACACACACACACACACACTCTTCGTCTTACACCCATTTTACTTTAGACTATCAGCTAGTAATAAAATGTAACTGAGGAAATGGTTAAGCTGATGTTCATGTATCGTTATTATATCAATTATTATTGGTATTAGTATTTTTTTGTTTTATTGGACGAAGACGGAAATAAATCACAAAATGAATAGTCTCATGAAAACCTCTTTCTCCTGAAATTATTACCCGTGTAAAAGATGACATTCCAGCCATGATTACATTTTAAATAACAAGACAGGATCTAATAGCAGCGTGGCACCAATGTCCAAATCTCAGACGTCAGTCGTTATGACATATCTATGATGTAATTGAACTAAAAGTAACTTATTAAATTAAAGTTAGATATTTCAAAACATATAAGACATTATGTGGGAAAAAAATGCATGGAGGTACTTCCTTGGCCTGGTCAGCATGCACAAGAAATGTGGCACTGATCAGTCCAGGGGTTTGCCAATAATCCGCATAATAATCAGCAGACAGACAAACACAACCAGACAGACAGACCAGACAGTCTTCTAGACGGCTAGCCTCCTAGTCACGCAGTAAAAATGGCACACACAGCTTTCAGATGCACAAATCATTCTTTTGCATGAATATAATTGCTCAAGAGAAACTGGCATCTCTTCACCGTTCACTTTAATACAAGCATTAATTTGAGAACATCCTGACACACCATTTTCAGAGCATTTCCCTCAGAGCATTTTGTTGTTACAATAAAGAAGGGAGGAGAAAATAGTCTACACACGAGCAATAAGAGGTTGAGGGTTTTCTTCTTGGGGGTATTTTATGCTGTATTTAGGCAGCAAAGTGTAAACAGGCAACTTAGGGCAGAAAAGGGAGACATGCGACCCATGATGGGAGTTGGATTCTAACTGCACATTGAATGTCTAATCAGCAATCACATGGGAGCAACTTTAGATGTTATGCTGACAGATGCCAGGTTCATTTGTAATATCCTGTAGTTTGTACAGTTTCAATGTACAGATTATTTATTTTTTGATATAAAGTTTAGACTGATAGGTTCTTGGTTTACCTATATTAATATTTGTGTGTGTGTGTGTGTGTGTGTGTGTGTGTGTGTGTGTGTGTGTGGTACAGGCTAGCCGTGACAGTCTGAAAAAGAGAAGCAGCAGTTCTGTGGATGAAAATGCCTCGTTGATGCCAGAGGTCAGAGGAAAATGGCCAGACTGGTTCAAGCTGATAGAAAGACAGTAACTAAAATGACCACTCAGGTATGTAGAAGAGCATCTCTGAATGCACAACACGTCAAACCTCGAGGCAGATGGGCCACAGCAGCATAAGAACACACCAGGTGCCATTCCTGTCAGCTAAGAACAAGAAACTGAGGCTACGATTCGCACAGGCTCACCAAAATTGAACAGAAGAAGATTGGAAAAACGTTGGCTGGTCTGATGTTTGCTGCGACATTCAGAATGGACCCATGCTACCTTATATCGACGGTTCAGAGTGGTAGTGGTGTAATGGTGTGTGTGTGTGTGTGTGTGTGTGTGTGGGGGGGGGGGGGGGGGGGGTTCTTAGCAGACTTTCAGCTCCTTAGCACAAATTGAGTATCTTATTGAATCCATGCAATGAAGGATTACGTCAGTTCTAAAGGCAAAGGTGGTCCAACCCGGTACTAACAAGATCTACCAGTGAGTGTATACTGTATATATTGATAGAAATGGGGTGGAGTTGGTTCTCTATGACTTCCTTCATTCTTGCATAAGAGAAACGACACCTTCCATTGTTCATGTCTTTTATTTCACGTCGATAACCAACAAAGCAGAGGAGACATTCAATGACGGCATGGATGGATGTTAATGTAGTTTGTGCTACAGCTTTTTGGTTTAGGAAACAAAGCAGAAAAGATATTCATCTACTGACAAAACATGGTCACAACAAAACACCTAAAGAGGATATTTATTAGATACATAAGTTCTAGAAGGAACTATTTGAGCCTGGTATTCTTGGGTACCATTTGGTTTTGTTTCCTTGAAAAAGTTCTGCACATCCAGGCCTCTTGACATTTTTTTATCTAAGCATAGAGCAAGTATGTATAAGTCTATAAGAATATTAGTGGTTTAATTAGATGGGAAACGCTCAACATGCTATAAAAGTTTCAATTTCTTTCACATGGATTCAATGGAAATCAATTAACGAGATTAAAGATGTTTGAATCCAATATTTGAAAGCTGAAATAACCAGGTACATGGCTCTTAGAACCACAGATGCTGTAACTTTCAGAAAAAAATAGATGAATAAAAAATGAAATGCAGTGAAAAAATATATACAGGCAGAGCAGTGTTTCTACAAAGCATGTGGGGTACTGTGGTCAAACATCATACGCCTGTTATGTAAGTAAAAGTTATGTTAATGTCATAACTACCAAATTCAAAATAACAAATAAAATATCAAGAGCCCAGCCTCCACTGACAAAACAAACCAACAAGAAACTATATAATCACAGAATTTCAACAGCCTCTAGTTAAGAGGACGGTAACTTACTGGGAATAAAAACAAAATAAAAAAAAAGCAGGCAATAATGGTGTGTGAGGGCAGGAAAATGAAAATCTCAATTTAAACTGGGCAGTTATGCAAAAACTGTAAACCGTCAAAAGTCCCTTGTCCGAATACAATCGACTTAATATCTGCGGCGCTTGTTGTTAGGGCCATCAAAGTTTCCCCCAACGGGGCTTCCCCTGCCAAATCCTGGGGCCCCTCCAACTTGAGGGCCTGGCTGCTGCGGTTGTGTCTGTTGCTGAGGGGACTCCACCCCTGGTCGAGCCCCCATTAATCCAGCTTGTGGGAAACGATCATTACGCTGAAGCAATGTCAAGTAAAAACCGAGTGGTCAAAGTGCATGTATTTTTCCGATACAGAATGAGACAAAAAGAATAATGGAAAAAGGAGATAAAGAGTGTGTGTTCGTGTGTGTGTGTGTGTGTTGGGGCATATTTGGGGAGTGAGTGGTGAAAACAAAGAATCCGTTGGGCGATGATAGGTCATTCAGCAACAGAGTTTTTCAAAGTTCGTCAGTCGGGGTTTAATTTGGATCCAAACGTGATCCAAGATGGGTGCCCAAACAGACAGAGAGAGAGGAATGAACCCATTAGTTAGTGATCCAATGTTTCACAACATCAGTGACTTTTCATGCTCTTCCAAATCAATTAAAAGGTCCTATGACTTAAAATTTCCCCTTTTCTTAGTTTTCAGTCTGTTTATTGTGGGGGTTTATATGATATCCCTTCTACCGAAAAAACTAAGTTTTATTTGTAGTTATTATATCTGAAAAATTTGTACTACTCAAAGTAGTACCCCAAGTGTTGGGCTTCTCTCAAACCAGGGAAAGACTTTTTTTTAGCCCGTCCGCCATGTTTTAGCACCTATGCCAATTAATTCTTCTTTTTATTTATCTAGGTATATATGAATGTAATTGCTTAGTTACACCAGCATTGTTGTAACCACTATGAAGCATTTAACTTTATTTTTAAGGATGAAACTAAGAGAGGTGACGGCGAAATGTGTTACTGGCTTAAATTTCAAGTCAAAGTAGACTGATCAATTCGCTCTGCATGTTGCAGATCCGGTTTAGAGTAGACATAGAAACGGTCTGTATGCGTGTGGGGAAATGACTGAATATAGTTTACAGGCTCTAGACCGGATCTGAGCACTGAACAGTAAATAGAAACCAGGCTTTCCACAGTTAATGTGAAAATTCCTTCAACAGCGCCCCTACAGCCAGAAATGTTATTTATCATTGCAGCATGTCATAGGACCTTTAAATTGTTCTAATGGCTTGACATGGATTCTTTCCTTATGCTAGAATGTAATGTTTTAAGCCTTTGGAGTAGCTCCGAGTGCACTGAATTTAGGCCATGTTTTGTTTTAGCAAACTATTGGTTTTCTGATAAGCATTTTACAACATATTTAACAAGCCAACTCCAAAGTTTTCATTACAATTGCTTCAACAAACAAAATTTTAATCAACTAAAATCCATACAAGGAGTTTGAGAGAATGAGCACAATACATTACCATGGCTCCATTCTCTGACATCGTTCCCATATTTGGAGTTCCCTCTGGGCCAGTGGCTCCGCCCCTTCCACTTATTCCCATGCCCATCATCTGAGGGGGACCTTGGTTACCACTGGCCCCCGCAGGAGCAGGGTTATAGCCATCTACACGCAAAACAATGGAGCATTGTTTGGTAACTCAGGAAGAATAAACCTAACTCACAGCCACCTCCGGAGGAACTTGTTCAGAATGGTGGAGCAAATATCAACAAGCGCACAAAGCTAGCTAACGTTGGTTTTTGGTCACACACGTTTAAAATGTATGCCAGACATCTGAACAGTACCTGGGAATTTACCATAAATGAAACAAGCACTGCTATACATTTTAAGTACTGTTAAAACGGCTGCTTAGCTATGAGATCACAAATAAAAATGGTATAAATACAGTATAATATACTGTACAAGCTAATTCAGAGAATCACATCTGCCGAGTACTTATGTGTATACACAATTCCGTGTTAACCAAAAACCAACATTAAGCTAAAATAGTAACGGTGCTGTTTCATATTACGGAAAATATATTTTAGATATTTAATCATAGTGCAGAGCCAGCTGTGGGAGGTTCTCTGATAGACAAGACTTGAGGCAAATGCAAACATCCACATTTGTATATTAGATAAACCCAGAACTGCACACCATCTTAGTCAGACAGCAAGAGAGTTGTTGGAAACTTGACCAGACCTACAATAGACAGACAAGTCATAATTTTACCACAACCAGACAAAACGCCACCATTAACATACCACTACTGTATGTTTGGTAGTTCAGAGAAATAGCAGTAACACAAGAGAATTTCTTGCATTCATCCCCACAAAAAGATGCGGTATATTAGAGAAAATATGAGAGCTTTGCAGTAGAAGTACATATAAATGGCAATCCAGTGAAGGAAAAATGCTATTAATATCTACAATGAGTGACAGGTGTCCAATATTTGAATATAATACATGCCTTGAAAACACACAGACAGACGCAATCGCACACGGAAACACACACTCAAAACAAACTTTTGGACTACTACATTATACTGCCCATAATGCAACAGACCAATCAGTCTGTTCTTAAATGGTGATATAATACAAGTAGAGATGACACAAACATTACGTGTTTTAACGACTTGCTAAATTTAAAAACAATTATCTGCTAAGATACAGTAATGCTACCTGCCTTGAAGTATATGCTCATTATGCTGCCTGCATGTGTGCTACCTTGACCTTTGCCTGCAAGATGCAAAAATGTGATAGGCCTAAAGCACTTACATATACTACAGTCGAAATTAAAATATTCTAACCATCACATTTTTTCAAGTCTCTACTATTCACCCTTATCCAAAACAAATTCTGTTCATACATTGGAAAACATACACAATGTTTTTATAGAGAGGCCCAGTCTATTGTGGCTCTTTAAGTGCGAGGAGATCAATAATATAGTGTGAAAAATCTATTTATTCTATATACACTCAAGAAACGACAAATTTCCCATCATTGTTTCACGACAACAAAACAGAAGATGACTGGGCTTTTACAATCAGAGCTGCTACACTTTGGAATGCCCTGGCTGAGGACATCAGGCTTGCCGAGTCAGTGCCTTGTTTTAAATCCTTCTTAAATCGCACTTTTACAAAGCTGCTTTTAATGCTTAATCCTTTTAATTCGATTACAATGTTTTTATCTGTCTTCTTGCGGTTGTCTACATGTCTAATTTCTTGTGTGGAGCACTAACACCGTTTTAAAAAAGTGCTATACAAATTAAGTTTATCGTTTCAGCGACCTACGCAGAAGACCTAGGATATAATACTTTTTTGCCACACTATCTCCTCATATCAGAATATTTGGATTTTAAGTTGATAATCAGCAAAGTTTTCACTTGACTTTCACTTCCCTATGTGGGTAAGACTCCTGCATTTTCTCTTATACTTTTGGGCCACTTTGGAAGTCTGTATTTCCCACAAGTATGGTGCTTTTTACGCTCGGTTGGCGCAGTCGTAAAGTCCCTGCCTACCACCACCACGGAGGTTGTGGGTTCGAATCCACCGTGGTGCAACCAGCTTTGTCGGGCGTCTATGCAAACACAATTGGCCCGTGTTCGGGGGAGGGAAGCCGGGTGGGGAGGGTGATATTGGTCATTGCATGTACTACTCCTACGGGCTGGGGCGGCACCTGTCAGCAGGGAGTGTTGGGTGGGAAGAGTAGGACGAAGGTTCTATGTCCTCCCGGTGGGGGCTCCTCACTGGTGGGTCGGTAGGATACAACAGCCAGTGTCACAAAAGCAGTGACCACACAGAAATGTGTGTGGGGAGGAATCAAGGACTAAATTGGGGAGAAGAGGGGGGGGGGGGGGAATTGGCTACACTAAATAAAAAAATTAAAAAAGTGTGGCGCTTTTTAGTGTCAAAAAAAGAAAAGAAAAATTATTACTATATACAAACAATTTTTCTCTGTAATTGCAACTGATTACAGTTACATTTATTTTGTAATTTAATTATGTAACACTGTAACTTTTATAAACCATAGCTATTTAAACTCAAACTCCCAACACATTTTAGCGGTCTAATTATTGTTATTTGTTGAATATAAAACATAAACATATATAATCATATATTCATATTAAATGTAAGACAAAAATGTACTATTGTCAAAATGTAAGCCAAAATTTCAATAAACAAAATCGTATTTTCGTTCCACAGCACACACCCCAGCCCCAGTCTTTCTCTCACTCACACACACACACACACACACACACAGAATAAAACAGAGATGTTAGAAACCGTTTCAATGTATGGCAAATATTCCGAGCCAGTTTGTGATCATACGCAAAAGGTAAAACAAATGACAATTACAAAACGACCCACAGTAGCTTTGTTGATAGTGATGGTGTGCAGTCCTGGATTATAACATTGATACGGTGAAAAGTCACCATGAACCTCTGACAGTCGACTCCAGCTCTGAACAGAGTATGGCCCTGCCTAACTCTGGTCCCAAGACTCTCGCCCTGCAGACAGCAGATCAGTAACAAGTTTGTACACTATATATTAAATTTAGTAAAAACAATTGGCCTGTCCTTTACCTCCTCGAACTTATTCTTACAAAGAATTCAGCTACATTCAGCCCCTGTACATTTTGCTTAAAATATGAACACTTTGCTGACACAACAAACCTGCTACTTGCTTCAGATGACAGAGGATGAGAGCTTAGGGACCAGACAAAGGTTTTAACTATGAATCCCGCTCCCCTACCCACACAATATAGACCCAGCAGAGTATAGATAATGCACTCTACTGCATATTCCAAATACAGGTTCTTTTTTTCCCCCCAGTTTAATTTTTGTTTTGCACCCCAACTGGCTCCAAGTCCGTTTTGATGCATACAAAAATAAAAGGAAAACTCTGAATATGTACACAGAGGAATAAAACTGCACGGAAATGCAGCCACTTGGGATGTAAAACAGAGAAAACTAGCATTAGAGCACTCTCTGCTCAGCTTGTATTTTCAGTAGTGACCAGTCCTTATATGGTCATGCCCCTACCTCCCATATTAATGGCTCCACGAGGGCCCAGCTCACCCATTCTCATTTCCTGGAAGAAGTGAAGAAGAACCTTGAAAACAAAAGCCTCCCAGCGATCGTTACGGACCGCGGCACACTCATACACTACTAGAAAAAACTAACACATAGTACTGTATTACTGAGGATAATTGGTAGCCTATGTTAACAAATATGGCTGAGATTTCACCATACTTAGAGTTTGGGCAATACAGGCTACACATACGGGGTAAAATGTCAACTTATACAAGGCCATCTGGTCTAAACAACTAACCACATACAAGCTAACTGGTATAGCATTTCCTTGACCTCAAATAAAATGAAATGTCCAGATACAATAATGTTTGCATAGTGTATTAACTATATAATACACCAACTATAAAAATGACAATTTTATCCATAATCATTTGTAAAAGGGAACTAAACCCTAAAGTGTAAAACACACTGCTGGCGCATGTCAAAACAGCTGCCCCCACTATTGTCTATGTACAACGCCCGCACCGGCGGAACTCAACGCATGTCAATGACGGTGTGCTGCACAGGCAGGGTGTTTTGCATTTAAGCCTCTTCTGTGAGTTTGAGCTTGGTACTGCAATGTAAGATACAGTGCTGCAGCTAATAAGCTTAATAATGGGCATATTAGAGATAAGTATGCCACTGTGAAAGCATTGACAAAAGTACAGACTATTGTCATTTGGCATAAACACACTACGGTATACATTATTTTAGCTGCATCATTGTTGTTTACATCAGTGCAATAAGTTTAACGATGCCCTTAGATTAATTGTAACCTTTAGATGGCAGAAAACTCACAAAATGTCTAGGGTTTAGTTCCCCTTTAATTTTTCTTACGGTTTTATTATGATCAATTGCTAAACCCATCCCAATATCACAATCTCATGATTAGATATATACATTAGATGCAAGACAAAAAAAATACTATTATGCACTCATTCATTCTTCCAAACACACAAAATCACACTGTAAGGAAGGCAAAGGATTCCAGAAACACACAAACTATCCCTACATAAAACAGTCACATCACTCTTGCTTTCTCCCCTTCACACACACACACACACACACAAAATATTGCACGAAATGCAAGGAATGATTTCACTGACTTGGGTTAAGCTTGGCTCAGCAATAAGACATAAATATCCCTAATGAAGGAAACCATTTTTGACAACTCTGTTCAATTCAAGAAACTGTCCACACTTAACTCAAGTCAGGCAAACCAGCCCAAGATGACAATTGTCCAGAAGGAAAATGTCATTACATAGTACATAATTCACCAATTTATACCAGCATCAACACAAGCCTTGGGAACTAAAGTTTTCCCCAGACATAGAACATGATAAAACATGCACCAACGACACATAAAAAAATAAAAATAAAAAAAAAGATCCCTTCATCCTGAACTCACCAGCCACCAAGAGACACGTGACCACATTGCCACAAAAGTGTCTAAGCACAAAGTCATCTAGGCCTACCATTATGTACTGTAGATGTCTCAAAGAATTAGGAAAATATGACTTTACTATAGGTTGGTCTGTGTAACTACGTCACAGTGCCGAACCGACCGATATGTCTGAGTCATAGTGTTGACTATGCTCATATATGGAGATCTTTGTATACGTCAGTTCTTGTCGCTTTTATGCCCATATATGGAGATCCCTGAGGTTATCCGTATACATGCCCATATATTAGCATGCCCATATATGGGCATTTCACTTGATTCAGCAGTTCGAATCAACTGCCGAATCAATTGTTATGTCTGAATCAGTGACATGCCTATATATGGGCGTATCGGGTTTGTTTATGGTTATGTCCGAGTTATAGTGACGTGGCCGTGGTCCTGCCTATATATGGGTATATCAGGTTTGTTTATGGTTATGTCTGAGTCATAGTGACGTGGCCGTGGTCCTGCCTATATATGGGCGTATCAGGTTTGTTTATGGTTATGTCAGAGGTCCGTCAATTTTAACTGACAAATGGGGGGGTGGGCTGGTCGGCACGCCCGTCCAACAGTTCTACTGTTTACAGTAGCACTGTTGGGCAGTAGCACTTAAGTTGTTTGCATGTTACAGGCTAAACATTTTAAGCATGGTGTAAATGTGGTGTACAGTAATCTTGGTGAAATTTGAACTATAAAAAAGTTTCAAGTTTAAATAAAAACTAAGTGATTTACTTCATAATTTCATTGGTCATGAAATAAAAAAGGTTTCTCATGACATAGGCCATTTTGTTGTATGTTGCAAAGCCATAGAATGTATGGCTTATATCTAATGATTCTTCTTTTTTTTTGGTAGCACCATCTTCAGGAAGACTTCTTTTCTTGTAGTATGTGTAACTTTGAATATTTTAAATTTTTCTGAACAAAAAATGACAAAAAATGCACCAAACAGGATAGTCCGGTCTCATGCAAAGTTTGTACTTTGATCAAAACTTCACAGTTCAAGGCAACATTTAGAATCAGCAATGTTATGTGTGTTACATGTGCAAATTTTGATACATTTAAAACTACCACAAAAAATGACTTCATCATCCAGGTCTAAAAAAGTATACAGCAAATTTGGTAAAAGTTGAAGACTTGTATGGTTTTACAGCGAGTGATGGATAGTCATTTCCACTAAGTCGCAGTGTATTAAAAGTGTCTTCAGATTTGAGCCTACATTTCAGTGAAAGGTGTAAAGCTGTAGTTCGTATTGTACAGCTGACTTAATTCACTTTTTAAAATAATTAATTTTAGGTGGTTGCTATAGTTCATCACCACCAGACGAATCGGCCTGATTGAATCAGCGCAAAGAAAAAGTTATGACCTAACCAGACAGCGAAGAAAGAAGAAGAAAGAGGAAGGAAAAAGGAGAAAGAAGGTTGAAGAAAGAAGGAAGAAGAAAACAACAGGTTACCTGGCCGGACACCTAAATATCTTAAACAAGCTGCAATAAATTAAAGAAATGGCACATGGAGAGCAATTCAATTCTATGTGAATCGTGGTTATTTCTAAGGCCATGAAAAGGAAGTGTCTATAGTTTATATTTAAAAATCATATGGATAGAAGACAAATGATTGTGCAAGGTGCAATGGGTATGACTGTAATAATGAATTCTACATCCAAGGGTTATATTCATTTCCATTTTCCAACATTCTATTGTTGCTAGGAGATGTGTTAAACACTTGTCAACATCCTGTCAGCTGTTTAAACCACTAGGCAAATACAAATTAAAAAAATCTCACAGTGTTGATACCAAACAGGAAGTTCACAAAGGCTGGAATGTACAAGACAGCAGTATTAAGCCTGAGTTATACTTCAGTTAGATCCTAGTTATACAGATCAACAAGCTCACAACGCAACGTGTTGTGAGCTTCTTAAAAGTCTAGTGTCAGTGTGTGTGACACCCGTCATAACAAAGTATAAATCAGGCTTTACTGTGAATAGTCCGAAATGGTCTGTGTATATACAGCACAAGTTTAGAAATGTAACAAAAATCATTTAATCATTTTGTTATGATGGGGAATCCGATTATCTTCAAGATTTAATTTAAGTCTAATTGTGCATAAGCATGCAGTATTTCTTTTGTGTGATAACATTAGAATACAAATAAATGAATCCTGAAATATACAGCAAGTCTCAGATGAGCCAGCATGTGAGTTTGTGTTAGTGCATCTCCTCAGAACAACAACATATCAGGGTAATATGCCTAAATTGGTAAACTAAAGATAGTAGAAGTAGCTTCTTCATGCAAATTAAATAATTGTGAAGACTGCAATACAACGTCATGTATAAATAGTAAATACATAAAATTGTTAACTATGCAGTCAGGGAGTTCAACCTAAAACAGAGTAGGGTTATATAATAGGGAAGTTGGGTCAATTTAAACACAGTAATTAACCCAAGAATACTTACCATGGTATTCACAAAACAGCTACTCATATGAACATCAACTAAATAACAGCCTAATAATAACAATAATTTGTTTTAAAGGGAAAAGTATAAAAATAAGAACAATAATTTGTTTTAAAGGTAAAAGCATAAAAATAAGAAAGCAAACTACATGTATAAAATATGCTAATTAATTGTAATCCATTAAGCGTAACAAACTCCTTTCCCACTTGCACTGAAAGACGTAAATCCACTGGGAATGTTCCATACTGACGTGATGTGGGAGCTGGAGCTGATATATTTTCTCTTTTTTTATTTGTACATGCACATACTGTTTTCTTTTAGAGACTGTGTATAGTCCATAGTAAATATAAAGGTTTTTCTAACCAACACTGTTCTTGTGAAGCAGTTTGTCTATTTAGGCAATGCAAGGCATTGGCCAGTTTACACCAGGCTAGTCTCTGAACTAGACAGCGAGCTTTACAATTACACATTTACCCATAATAGTGAGGCTAGATTGTTCAAGTATACTCTTGACTACATTTATATTTATACCTAGCTCATACACTATACAAACCCTGGGTGATCCAAGTGCAGAGCCAAGCGAAACCCTACAGTAAATCCCCTTTGGTTTTGGTACCTTATTTCTAATCCCTGTAAATTACTACCCATTTACTCCCTCTTATTCTTTTATTCATGAAGCTCTCCCTCTCTGTATCGGTCTTGTGTTTCTTACTGCAGTGCAGCTATGACAACCGCATTTACCTTGTGGGATCAATAAACGTCAGTCTGTCTGTCTGTCAATTTTCTGTCTGTCTATTCTAGCTAGATAGCTATAATCTTCAGCAATATGAGAAAAAAAATAACTACTTGACAAGAACAATGTTGGTGTAACTAGAAGTGCAGATTATGTACTACTTGCGATTTTTCTACTACCCAGGCAGTCCTGGCACAAAGACAATGCAACTCTCACGAGTTGGCATTTCCTGGTTTTACACAGACAAGATGCAAGTGCAGCAAACACTCGGAATACATGCACCATCTGCCAGTGACGGTGATATGCACACTGACAATCTTCTCAGTTTATATGTATTTCCAGGTGGCAAACAAAATATATCTTTGTTCCGACTGTTTCCCAAGTAGGATTTATGTTCATCCCAGATACATAAAGTATTATTTTATGTTCACAGAGAGGCCAGGACAAGGTAGTCTTGAGCCTTATTGCATAGTCTTAAATACTTTAGACAGCATTATGTAATGTGTACATCTAATGTGGGAACAGAAACCACACAGAACTTCTCCATAAAGGAGGCAAATTGATGAATGACCGTCTACCGCCTTGGTCAGATATTTATCCAGCAGTGTTATGGACTTAATGTGGGAAAGAGGCTATAAATACAAGATATTAATGTGGTAATAGTTAATATTGTAACAATACCAGCTAATAGAACAACATCTTATGCCCCCAATAACTCAACTGCTGGCTTGTTATACTGTTCAACAAAATGCACAACTCATAGCAGGCATCTATGTGTGTAAAGAAACTACAAAAAAAACGAATTGAAATGCCAGCAGCACTGCAAAATATAAAGTAACAGCCCTAATGGGCCAATTAATTAGGGTATAAATGCCTTAGAGAAATCCAAATCAACCATCCAAAAACCCTTTGCAACAAAGTGCACAAGACACTATAAAGTAATCTACAGGGATCTGATAAAGGGTTCATTTTAACATAGCACGGTATCATGAAGCCTCTAATATAGGGTTGCAAGTTTATGACTATGTAGCAACATATAAAATAGATTATATAAACACAGACCGTAATTAATTGTCGTAAGTTGTCATATTTATATTAGAAGCCAATTAGAGAATAATTTGTCTTTTTTGCTAGATAGCTGTCCAGGATCAATAGCCATTGTATCCCAATGTCTACAGTGGTTCTCAAAGTGGGGTCCAGGGACCCTCAGGGTTCCTTTAGGTGGTCCAAATGGACCCTTACTGATTTGAACTCTGAGATTGTACAAATGGATCACATTTGTACACTCTCAGAGTTATGGGGGTCCTTGAAACTTAAACTATCAATATCTATGTATATTTCATACAAACCATATCTATCTCTTTCAATTGCGATCTTATACTCAGAAAATACCCTCCAGAATAGTATTCATCCATTAAATCCTGATACTTGAATAATAACATTTTCACAGGAGTACCTCTGCGGTTATAAAAGCAGGTTACTGACACATTTAACACATACACAGAGACAGAACACACACACATCCAAACATAAAACAGACACAAACAAACACTATACTTTAGGTAGACATGACTGCATAAATATAGAATGTAAAATAATCTACATATATCTACTTATAAGAAAAGGTGTGCAATATTATCAACACATTAATAATTTAATTGGGAAGAAAATGTTGGTCTAAATAAAGGGGGCATGATGATCCAATCACACTTGATATGAATCCAAATTGTTCAAAAAGCTGAATTCAGTTGGTTTAACTGCCTCAATTCCATTGGTTCTCACCATTTTGATTACAGTGTCTGTTACTATTGACCTTATCTTCCAGAGTTGTTTGACATAAGTACATACACGTCTGGGGCTATAAAGGTGACAAATATAAAACATGAGGCATGCTCCCCTTGATGTTTAGAATAATCTGCTTTTAAAAAAACTATTTCTGATATGTAATAAAACAAAACAAGATCAGTTTAATAAATACATCTGTCATTTCTATAACCATTTTGATTTAAAAATTTGGGTTAGCCCTTTTGTTAAGAGGCTGTCTTGTTAGAAGGAATTAGCAAAAAACGTTGAATATTATTTTATCCCATTGGGAAATCTAAATAATTGTAGCCTTTGTGGTAGAATGTTTTAAGCCACGTGGCATGGACAATTTCCAATAAAAATATATGAACAAAAATAAAGCAGGTTGACATTCGTGTGGACTCACTGTGTCCTTTACGTGAGATCATGTGATCTGGTTGTAGATTTGTGTTTGTGAAATAAAAACATTCTATGAAGTAAAAAATTGCAATAAAGAACAGGTGCACCTGTAGAGTGTTTTACTATGTGTGACAGTCAGTCAGTTCTCATGTCACCTAGAAAATACTGGGAATAACAATAAACACAAGTTAAAGGAGTACTTCACCAGAAAAACAACTTATATTCAATCAATTACACACCCCATGAAGCCTTGATTTTTTAGAGATTCTTTTGAGGTAAACTACTCCTTTAACTATTCAAGTCAAACAAATGGAAGCCATTTTAGGTTCCTGACAGCCCAGCAGCTGCCGAGGTGGTACAGGGCTGACCTACCCTGCTGGGAGACTGCAAACATTGGTTAAGATAAAGATTCTTTTGAGCTTGGATCTGAATATCTGGTGAATATCCCAACTTGAAATTGTATTTACTGCAATAGTGTGACAGAAATAATAGTGAGAATGGTGTTATTTTTTAACAAAGACGACGATAACCAGACTGCAACTAAGCAGACAGACTGTTGCATATATTAACATAGTACAGTACAACAATAAGTGTGGTGGCCAGACAGTTAAGACTGCTGTAAAACTCTACAGTCTAAGTCTATGGCCTCTGCAGTAACAGGTAGATTGGGAAGCTGTATTAGGTAATGGTCAGGGAATGACAAATATGAGCATCTTACTCCCCCCTCCATTAAAGTGTCTCTTTTGCCCACCTAGTGTTAACTAGGTGGGCAGTATCTTTCTTATTTTACCAGATGGGCTCCTTCTCAAATCATCAGTTGGTTAAATTCTGGTTCTCATTACTTAAAGGGTAAGACCACTTTGGTAGAGGTTTGGGTTGTGTAGTTACCTTGCCATGATGTAACACCAAACGTGGACAAGAAATCAAAAATAATTGCTCCATTGATTAGAAATTGATAATTCAAAATATGCTCCTCATTGACTTACATTGTATGGTAAAACAGCTCTCAAAGTCACTCTTTTAGCACGTAAACGAACACAAACAAAGCCGATTCAGACAATATAGAACATCATCAAACCAAGTACTGTTTGTTTTTTTTATAAAAATGTGAACTTCCTGTTGATTTTACTATTTGAAGATCCGAATCCGGATCCGCGGATCCAGTCCGGGTTTTCTTCTTAATAAAAATGGTAAAATCAACAGGAAGTTGACATTTTTATAAAAAAAATAAACAGTACTGGTTTTGGTGATGTTCTATATTGTCTGAATCAACTTTGTTTGCATTCGTTTATGGGGTAAAAGAGTGACTTTGAGAGCTGTTTTACCGTACAATGTAAGTCAATGAAGAGCATATTTTGAATTATCAATTTCTAATCAATGGAGCAATTATTTTCGATTTCTTGTCCACCTTTGGAGTTACATCATAGGAAGGTAACTACACAACCCAAACCTCTACCAAAGTGGTCTTGCCCTTTAAGACGTATTATTTTCTCACTGAATGCGCACAATTCCTGTGGGTGACCAATTTCTAGATCAAAACATGTGTAGTCTAGAGATTCAATGAGGTAGAGGTACAACAGACAATATGACCAGTATGTTAATTAAAAAAGGAATGTGTTTCGACTGTGTGTGTGTGTGTGTGTGTGTGTGTGTGTGTGTGTGTGTGTGTGTGTGTGTGTGTGGGGGGGACTCCGGGGAACTTCTCAACACAGCAAAGGACTGGAGGAGAAAAGTTATTACAGATTAAATCAACATCAAGTCACACACTTCAGCATCTGCTACAGTACATGCATACTGAAGATTAGGGACTACGGTCATTGGGCCATTGACTGAGAATTAATTCATACAATTCAGCGGTTTTATTTATGGGTGAGAGATGTTAAATCTCTTGCTTTAAACTATAATGGCTTGTGTGTTATTACAAAACTGATATGAGAACGTTTACACTAAGTAGGCTACTTAATGTGTTCTTCATTTACCTCAATACATATACTTGAATAAGCCCAAGTGCTCTACTAATTCTCTAGTGTATTACAAATCATGAGCTTAGCTAAAACCACAGAAACATATACATGTATACATATAATGCGCTACGATAATTTTAGAAATGGTTATAATCATTCTTGAAAGCTCTGCTTGTCAAGGTTTGATAATATTATAATATTACCACTAGCTTAGTGGTATTAATGTATTATACAGCAATAATTTGACACTTCTAGGGCTGCAAAGGGTCTGCAATTTTTATGTTAAGCTATGGAATTTCGGGAATGTTGTCCAATTTCAATAAATAAAATCTTAATATAATTGTACTTATTTTGGGGAAAACATGCACATATGGCAATACTAGGTCTTGTGGCATGCTTTGGTTAAAACATCCTTATTTAATGGAAATTCAGCTGAATTGCAACCACGCATAGAGCATTCAATGTGCAGTGTATTCTTTCTTTACATGTAGAGTTAATTTGCCAGCATCCCATTTAATCAGAATTCAGTATTATTCCAACCCTCTGCATGCACAGTGCACTCCTCCATCATAATGTGGCGATTAGCAGAGCATCGCAGCTCCCGCCTACTGACTATGCTTTTATCAGTTCATTCACGTTAACGCCCAGTGATTAGATTCAACCATGCCAAACGCTGCCTGGCCTCACTTGCGGGGCATTCAATTTTATGAATGGAATGACGTAGTCACTCACTCTACCTGAGTCGGTGTCTGAGCTGAGTGAGGACTGGAGGTGGCTGCCCTTTGTTAAATTGTGGTACGCGCGTTTCCCCCCGAAGTTTCAGTTCTGTGTGGATTCGCGTATTCCGTGTTCCGATAGTGGAGCTCACAAGGAGGGATACAGTTCCTAAAAAGGGATCGAACCGATCGCCAGGAGAAACCCTCGGTCTGTGGGGATAATCTCGGAAGGAAGCAAACGCTTGTAATTATCAGCACAGAGGTGATCGTGAATACTGAACACTGAACTAAATAGAGCAGGAGGGTTTCATACAACGAACTGATACCTTGCGGTTTTATCGGGAGCGGTGAATGTTGGTACTGTCATGGGCTTGGATCTAACTACAAAGAACTTCTATGCGCAGCCTTATGTAGTGGATAGGACTGAACATTACTTTGTCAGGTGAAACGCCTGGCTGGCACCCCAGACTATTTCTTATACGGTCAAACAGTTACAATATTTACTGATAATTCTCACCATATATTGTATACTATTGAGCTCACTACTGCACAATCTAAGCCAAAGGACTACACGCTTTCAGGAAGGTTTTGATTACTGGGCTGAATACATTTTAGATTTCAGTTAACTAACAAATAGTACTAATTCAAAGCTTAATATTGCTCCAAAGTTAAGCTAAACTGGAATAGGAAGGGTCACCATTATAGGTGTATTACATTATGTCCCAAGCCCCTATAGACTCAGAATTGTCATTGTTAGTAGGACAGATTCAAAATTATGTTTACATACTAATACATGGAAAAGACTGACACTGTTGAGCAGCATCTTAAATGATTCCTTTGAGTCCAAACTGTCTCATTACCCTATACTTCTTTAATAACTGTTAAATCCCATATTCCCTTAAATTCCTATGTAGTTTCCACCTTTGAATATTCCCAAATTATTCAACCATACACATTTCCATGAAAAGGTTAAAATAAAATGAAAACATTAACCAAAATAGTGGATCAAAAGAAGCCTGATCAATTATCTTGATACTCTTTTTTTTTTATCATAGTGAGCACATTATGGTTTAATTTGGCATTTTGTTTTGTAAAAAGACCAAACATGTCAGTCACTAATTAATCACAGGGCTCCAGACTGAGTGCACCCATTTTGGGCAAAATCTCCCACAAATCTGTCAAGTTCAACTACAAATTTGCATTTGGTTGCACCAGTGCAACTTACATTTAACAGGTCTGTGTGTGGAAGTGTGGGTGGCTGTGTGCACCTAAATTATATGCTGGTGCACCCACGGTACATAAAAAAAAATGTTAAGCGCACCACTGCAACCAACTAAAACGTTAGTCTGGAGCCCTGCTAATCAACAAAAACATGCATTTGAACTAAAACACTGAGAGGAGAACAGTCCTTTCTTATCGAGGTTGAATTTCATTATTATGCAAGAAGCTAATTGTATAGATCCAAGTGGCAACTTCAAATAAGTACTTGTGTCTGTTCTTAAAGGTACAGCTCTATGACACAATAACAGAAAACACCAATAAGTAAGAGTCATGTCAAAAATAATCTGTAAATGTGACAACGATGGCCATTCAACATCTAGGTTACCTTATTACCCATTAAGTTTTATATTTGTCAGTATTTTGTCAAACCACAAGAAGAACATGGGGTAAGGTCAGTCAAGGGTAAAAGCACTGCATGACTATAATCAACATCCCTAACCAATACGCTGTCTCTATAAGAAATGCATTCGAAGTACAGTGACCAAGGCTGCACACGGGCAAATAAACCTCATGACCTCGCAAACATCTGAAAAGAATAAACCCACAATCCCATCCCACTTCAAAGAGGTTATTCATTCTGGTCAAAGGAACCAGGGGCAGTCTTCAATAAAGTTAAGAGAACTTTACACTAAGGCGAATTTATGATTCTGCGTCAAGGTGCCATCAAAGGTGTCTGTGGTGTTGGCATAGCTACACAGGTGTTGTCGTAAGTATCTGTGGTGTTTGCGTAGGTACAGTACACAGGTGTTGTCGTAGGTGTCTGTAAACACGGGTCAGTGGTGCTGGCGTAGGTATGCAGAATGCTATGCCTTATGCGCACTTCTTCAAATATGGGCAATGGATGCAATGCGGACACTGCAAAAAATGTAGTTGTTCTGGGTGGTCCACTTCACTAATCTCTCTCTAGGCGTGATCAATTATAGCAATGAGTCGACTTACAAAAAGGGCACTTTTTTTTTGTTTTTGCTTAGCCGTTATCATGGCACAAACCGCACTACACAGTTACAAATATTAATGTACCGTATTTTCCGCACTATAAGGCGCATCTGAGTATAAGGCGCACCTTCAATAAATGTATTATTTTCATACATAGGGCGCACCGCATTATAAGGCGCATCCGCACTATAAGGCGCACTGACGGTGCGCCTTATAGTGCGGAAACCAAGGGAACCAATATTGATAGATATATAAGGCGCATCGGATTATAAGGCGCATCCGCACTATAAGGCGCACTGACGGTGCGCCTTATAGTGCGGAAAATACGGTAATTGGTCGGTTTAAGAGATTGGGCAATTTGGAGGCCACCTATCGAGTCATTTGGAATGAAAACAGTGGCTAATTGACCTGAGCATCCCTATTGTGGATCTATATAAGTGTCTCTATATTATACCGTCTCTGCCTCTTGTGTAGTCTAGAACGAATGTATGACACGGCTATCTAGTTGTACAGCAGTCGTGTGACAATACACCGGTCAAGTCTACACAGAACTATGAGTCTTTATGACACAGTTACAGCGACACCTTGACGCAGAAGGATAATACAGTCGCAACTAGTAGTATTTGTCTCAAACATGTATGTGGATATGGGTGTACTGTAAATATATTTGACAATGCAACATGGACATAATTGTCTGAGTGTGGTGTGTAGATTTGTATAAAGGGGGCTATTTTAGTTGGCATAATTCATTAAATGTTTTCCCCTTGTTGATAACAGGTTAACAAAAGGTTAAGAAATAGGAATGTGATGCGCCTGCCCCCTTCCTATATCCAAACACTCTTAATCTTGCATGTTTTGTGTGCAGCATTATTATATTCTGTTAAAAGCATGGATGTAGGTGTTGGTGTTACTGGAGTGGCCTGTAGAGTGTTACAGAATAGGTGTGTGAGAGATACAGAACATTCCTAGGTACTCACGTTGTCCATGAAGTTGGACTTGAAGCCTTCTGGCTGTCGTCTGATGTCTTCCTGCTCCCTGTGTCTCAGCATCTCCTCTTCTCGACGCCTCCTCTCCTCCTCGTGCCTGGACAGGGGAGAAAGGTGACTAATCAGTCAAAGAGAAAATTAGTCAAAGTCTGCTTGTTTATACAGCTACAACTACGGTAAAAAGGCCCAAATCAATTATTAGATTTTCTAATACAACTCTATGGATGTGTAACTCGAGATGAGTATTTTTGAGTAAAGTGTTGTTGAACTAATGCCTCAGCCTGCAAGGATATTGTTAAGGAATTCTGAATATCTAAAGTGAGACATTTCATTTAGAGAACTCTAAATTGTGTATGCTTATGTCCCGTTAATGTGTAGTTATGTTGTAAAATGTATTCTTAAATGACCTGTACCATTGACCTGTAACCTAGGGTTACTACCATGTGTTGTTGTCAATACAAGGAGGAAACCAAATTGAGTTAAACACAGTTAATCAGCATTTTATGACCATGTATGTCAAGTATATACTGTAACTAACTTCAGAAAGAGGGCCTGATGGACACAGACTCTTACCCATTGCATTTCTTTGCTACATTGAAACTGTAAGTCTATCTCATGTTTTAGTACTAAAATAATAATCACTCAGTCTTCTAAACCTGAGCTTTTGTCATTGCCTTATTTCTGTCCATTTGTTTTTAACCGAGTACCCATACAGATCACATTCACATTATCCTCACATGATCAGACATGCAGATTTTAAAGGTTACAAAATGTGCTAAGATTCCTGGCAGGACATTTTCCTTCTTTGTGTTCATTGTCAACACTGTTTAGCTTGGTTTTAGCTTGGATAAAAACATGTCATCCATTTTAAAATATGCAGTTAATTCCGTCACTTTTGTTGTCACTGCATTCAGAGTCCTATTTTCACTATAGGACTCGTGGGCACAAGTGTCATAGCTCTATTGTTTGTTCCCAGAAGCTATTGTAGCTCCGTACGTGGATCTTATTGAGAATACTAGCAACAGTGTTTTAGAAAGTGGTTCAGTAATTGCTTTCTTGCAAACTCAAAACCTCCCGAAAACAACTGTTACATGAAGTTCTGACTGCCTTATGTATGCCAGGTCACATGAGACACTACTATGGAGTTCAATTTCAGCTCCTAGTCAAGCGGCAGGAATGAGAGTGAGCCTTCCATAACCAGAAACCTCCCAGAACTGGTGATGTTCTGTAATATTCTTCTCTTTTTTTGGGGGTTCTAGAAGGTTTAAGTGGTTAAAGCAAGATGAGAACCGCACCTCATCTCTATCTGCTTGCGTTTTTGCAGTTCCTGGTTACGAAGCTCCTCCAGCCTTCTCAGTTCCTCCTGGCGCCTCATCAGATCTTAGAAAGGGGAGAAATTAATAGAGACAGGAAATTAGTGAAGAGCAGAGTGAGAATCGAAACATGTATTATCTGTCCCATAATGAACATAGGGCATTGCCGTTTGGTTCTACCATGAAGGCTTGAGAACCAAGCCTTCGCATTAGGCTGAGCTTAAAAGACCCCTTTTGCTCGCTATAACAATCTAATCTCTAGTTATGCTACCGCCAATTATGTTATGCTACTAAATGGATCTCAACCTTCCATTGTTGGCGTGTTCAATTGATTGACGGTACAATGATAGATTAAAAGCCTTGATTTGCATTTATTACATGTTGTATGATGTAACTCAATAGCACCACTCCGTGGCTTGTAAGTAGTACTGCAAATGGTCATTGTTTTAAGTGGCAGTAGGTAGGTTGTCTTGGTGATTTTGCAAGTAAGATTTTGGACGATTAAATCAGCAAAGACAATTATTATTTTTCTTACAGAGAACTTGAGTGAGTATAGAAAAAAAACATCAACATCGAGCAAGCCTAGCAGGTATGCACACGTGGAGTCTCTACCTTGTCTCATGAGCATGAGCTGGTGCTCATGCTTGGCTGACTCCATCTCGGTTTCCAGCTTCTCTTTGGCCTCTCTGATGTTTAAGTCCACCTGCTCTCTCTGCTGCTTCTCCATCTCGTCCAAAGCCTTCCAACGAGACGCGTACTCAAACTCAAAGGTGCCTGGCTGGGCGAAGCGTGGTGGCTGCTCTCTCTCTCTGGAAAATAAAACACACGGAACATTAAATACTGAGAACAAGAGTAGCGTCCCAGCAGACCATAGACCTTTAATTAGGATTCAACTACTAGTATCAGACAAAAGCTTGGACACACCTTCTCATTTACCCGGCTAACCGGGTCCCCGGTTCTAATACTATAGCCTCGGAAACCCATGCCCTTTCTTTCAAAAGAAAAAAAGGCTGGGAGAACGTTGCAGGAACGCTGGTCTTAGGACCTTGTTATCTCCTAACCAATCAGAGTGCAGAGGGCGGGGGGGGGGGGTTCTTTCAGTCTACTAATACTATAGCAGCACCACAGCAATGGACATGTCCTGTTCACCCCGATTGTAATGTAAAGACTAATAATGTAAAATGCTCAGCACCTAATTTCCATGAATGACCGTGCCCTTTTGCAATGGAAAGGAAGAATTGGACAACACATAGATAAGATAGAAAACCATGGGTCCCTGAAGAACACAGTCAGGAACCATTGTTATAAGTAAGCCATCAATACATTTGCACTCCACATACTTGTGATACCCTGGAGTTTTCTGCAGGAGTTTCTCTGGCAGTCCATCCTCGTCATCCAGCTGCTCTGTGGGCTCCACAATGACTGGACGAGGGGTGCTGGGGAGGGCAATGCAAAAGGTTCAAACAGACTCTACATACGGTTGTTATAAGGTACTCCACACATACTACAGTGCTGTCTTACTGAAGGGCTTACACTCATGCAAGGCTAATGTACCGACAGTGATAGGCAAAGGGACGATTCATGGCCGAGTGCTCCGTCTTATCTTATGACCTACCATTATAGGGAGGTTACCACCATAGTTTGTTCAGACCCTATAATAATGCAGAGCACCTCGCCATTATTGCTGTAGGTTCATCGATAACATTTTATTATAATTCCAAATCAAAACAAGCTGTCCAAAGACACTTTACATGTAGAGCAGGGACCCAACATTTGTCCCCCCCAGAGAGAGCAACAGAGCCAAGGAAAACTCCGCTTTGGCAAATGATGATGCAATCTTTACACAGATAATGCAATTTAAATGGACATTCAAATAACCATCATGAGGTCTTTTAAACTCCTTGTTGTGGATATTCCACTGCAACATCTGTCTGTATTATTTGATTGATCTTTCTATAGATTTGTACAGGCCAAAGTATACACAAAAGTGCTCAAAATGGCAGAATGGAATTCATAAAGCCTGTTAGTTACAATGAAAACTACACAACGGATGTAGAAGTATAACATAGAAATCAGTCTATCTAATGTAATCTAATTATCTCTGTGAAAAACATTCCATTATTGGGTCTAGTCAACTGAAAATAAGAGTACCCGCAACACACAAGTCTGGGATTCATACTCATGCTTTGCATGTTGTAGTACAAAAGGATACACTTTATCCCATTAAGACCTGGAACTGTGTCATTTTTAGATTTGAGCTAAACAGCATTATTTTACACTTTGGGCTATTCAAAAATAGCAGATATACAAGCTCATAGCGGGGCACCGAGTGCAGCGCTACGAGCTTGTAGATCTGCTATTTTTGAAAAATCGTGAAAATGGGTGCAAATCTTTGAATATATATATTTTTAAAGCGAACATTTTTAACTCAAATCTTTGCTTCTGGGGGTCCCTGGAACAAAATATTTTGATGGGGGTCCGCGGCCAAATACATAGAATTTTGGGGGTCCTTGACATGAAAAAGATTGAGCACCACTGATATAGAAACATACGTTTTTGAGAATACTGTTGAGATTTAGGAGACATGTAGAATAGAACTAAATTCCATCTAAAAAGTTGCAGACTCTTTTTATCACACACACACACACACACACACACACACAATGCTTGCAAGCCTCTTACGTGGTGAGTAGCAGCGCCCCCTCATTGCAGCGGTCCAGGGCTTTGCGAGCAGTTGGTTTGTTGGCAAACTCCACAAAGCCCTTTCCTGTTGGACGCCCACGGTCATCCACCACCACAACGGCTCGTTCTACTGGCCCAAACTCAGCAAACGCCTGTGGATTCATAATGGTTTAGAAATCAGACCATTTAACCCATTAAGACCTGGAACTGTGTCATTTTTAGATTTGAGCTAAAACGCATTATTTTACACTTTTGGCTATTCAAAAATAGCAGATATACAAGCTCATACATAAGCTACGAGCTTATACATCTGCTATTTTTGAAAAATCGCGAAAATGTGTGCAAATCTTTGAATATATATATTTTTAAAGCGAACATTTTTCAAATCTTTTGCTTCTGGGGGTCCCTGGAACAAAATATTTTGATGGGGGTCCGCGGCCAAATACATATAATTTTGGGGGTCCTTGACATGAAAAAGATTGAGCACCACTGGTAAAGAAACATACTGTACGTTTTTCAGAAAACTGTTGAGATTTAGGAGACATGTAGAATCGGCTTCAGGTCTCAATGGGTTAAAAAAAGATCAGAATAATTTCATTGAGGTGTTTGTATGGCAGGAGGCGAGTTGGAATGACAAATGCAATTACAAAGCACTTGAGAAAAACAATTAAAATAACTATAAAAGCGATGAGCAAACGTGCACAACAGTTTGTTTGACTACCTCTTCCAGCAGCTCGTTTGTAACCACGGGAGACAGATTGCGCACAGTGAGTGCAGAGCCATGTGTAGCAAAACGGATCCTTATAGGTCGGTTTTTCAAGACAGTCCCGTCCAGCTCTGCCTTGGCGATCTCTGCCAGTGTACGGGTTTCCTGTGACACAAAGTAACATGGAGGATTTAGAAAAAAAAAAGTCCTATACCTCAAAAGAATCTTACTTCAGGAACAATTGTTAGATAATTCAGGTCTACTGTATGGTTGAAATGAATGCCAAAATATTATCCCTTAGAAATGTTGCAAGAGCCTCATTTTGACCATGCAAAATTAATGCTAAACAATACACTGCAGGCAAATAGGATTATGGTAAATACACTGTGTATTCGGCAATAACATGTGTCGGGCTTTAGTATTAAGCAACACTTTACTCATTAGATATCCACCAGAAATTACTTCACCTATTACTCCATGAAAAAAAGGAATGCGTTACACCATTTTTGCATCAATTGTAAATAATTAATGCAATAAGGGACAGGAACGGTAACTATTTTCTTCTTGCTATGGCAGAGAAAATGTTACATTTCCTGTTTACTAAAGTATGCATGATGGCCTATGGAGCCTACAATTTTGTTTTAGCATGACAGTAGCGACAACCGCCTACAGCTGAATTTTCTGTGGACATACAGGTATGTAACAAGCACACTATTGAGCCGCTGCATGTTGGACCACTATGACTGATGAAAACAATCTTGACTGTTGGATATTTTAAAATACTTTGCGGACTAGTGCAGAGCATTGGGACCTGAGGCATTAATCAGGGGGTACCAATGCGCCACCAACAGCAGGGGTACCCTGCGCTACCCAGTACAGTACGGTGAAGTACCAGCCCATCACCATGGAGCCTAGGGGTTTGAATCCACCGCGGTGCATCCGGTTTGGCCAAGAAGCGTCTAAAAGAACACAACTGGCTTGTGTTCAAGGAGGGAAGCCGGGCAGGGAGGGTGATATATTTGTTAATGCAAGACACTACTCCTGCTGCTGGGGCAGCGCCTGTCAGCAGGGAGGGGGAAGAGTAGGACAAAGGCTCTATGTCCTCCCGGTGGGCGCTCCACACTGGCAGGTGAGCCAGTAGGGTACAACGGCAGTGGCAAGCAGAGGGAGGAATTAAATTGGCACAACTAAATTGGACGAAAAGGGGGTAAAAATAATTGGCTTTCTAAACATTTCAATAAGAAAAGGGGTATTTATTATTTGTAGTGATCCCCAAGGGGAAATTATGTTTGAACCAGAAGTGTTCTGCTCTAAATGAGTGCATGGTGGATTAATGTCTTGCTCAGGGACATTTCCACATGAAGCCTGGAACAGCAAGTGACCACTCTACCTCCCGCCTCAAACAATCTATTTGCATGATTATTTATAAAGACAATAATGCACCAGAAATCAGCAGTTTCATTCCTTAGTGTTCCAATGATCAAATAGTTACTGCAGAAGTAAACTGCAAAAAACATGAGGGTTTGAATTTAGCACAAAGATATCACAACAAATGACACAATTATAAAGCAATTACAATATCAGATTTCTGAAATAGGCCCTACTTCCAAATGACAGTTCTTTCAGTCTTACAAGACATTCTGACATGTGACACGTGATATAAATAGGAAGAAGGTATTACTTACATACAAAGCCTACATAAATAATGTATGTATCTAAGTAATACATACATTCTATTACTAACCTTAGATCAATAGATCATAGATGTATTTTATCGGGTCTGACTTTTACTTTCGGTAATAGATCATCATAGATATGCAAATGTCAAAATCAATAAAATACATCTATGATAGTCTTGATCTAAGGCATACATACAAATCCATTTGCATGATTATAAAGACAATAATGCACCAGAATCATACATACATACAACTTTATATACATACATACAGACAGCAGCAAATCATTCATGTGAGTCCTCCATCTAATCAGAAGTCAGAATTTGACAGGTTAGTGAATAATTTGGTGCAACACCGTTACCATGGGCAACGCTCTTCCTGGCTCCTGCTACAACAAACAGTAAAAAACAACAAAAAAAACTCAATTTTATTGCAAGCAAATTGAAATTACCAGGCGAATGAAGCCGAATCCACGGTCTCGGTTGATGAACACCTCGTTCACCTCGCCGTACTTGGAGAACATCTTCTTGAAGGCCTCTTCAGAGATGTCCGTGGGCAGGTTGCCCACGAACAGACGGCAACGCTGCGTGAACGTCTTCTCCCACGGCCTCCGCATGCTCTTCAGGTCCAGGATCATCTCCCGCGCCAGATTCTGTGTGAGAAACAAATTATTTAATATTCATTATTATATTTATATTATAAATAATATATATATTATTTATATTATATTTATTAATAAAACATATTTTCCCAAAGCATTTTTTTTTTTTTTAAAGGAAACTTTGAGGGGGGGGGGGGGTGGTAGGTGGACAAATACACATGAATTTGGGGGTCCTTGACATGAAAATGTTTCAGAACCACTGGTTTAAGCAACATTTGCAAAGAAGCCCGAAAGAATACAACCCAAAACTAACCAATATTTCCAAGCAACTTTACAGAAAAACAAGCCCAAAGTCGCTTACGCTTATTATAATATAGATGGATATAGATTTCTTTATTTCTGTGTCATGCACCAAAGGCGCCCCACCCACATAGACTTACAGGACACAACATATAAATCATCATAGGTGTACAATATAAAACAAAATAAAAACTTTTTTTTCAAACTCCTTCAAACATACAGAACATTCTGTCTTTTGCCCCCAAGCCTTACACACAAAGTCTGCCAAAAAGAAAATACCTTTCCTAAAAACACAATTCAAATCTTTGATAATCATCTGACCAAAAAAGTTAACACAAATAGATGACATTTTACAAAATAACAACAAATGTCTTAATTCATCATAATGGTGCAGTAAACTCAAAAATTAACCTCACTTTCAATTACCTCCAAATCACACACAAACTCTATTCTCCTCAGCAGTACCAATGAATATACCTGTTTCTATATGGCTAATGGTAAGGTAGAATCTAGAAACTGTGCACAAAAAAAGATCTTTGATAAGCGGACATGGCAACATTCCTGACAATCTCCTATTTCTCAAACAGTCAGCTATTTGAAAATAGCAGATCTACAATACTTGTAGATCTGCTATTTTCAAAAACTCTTGAAATAAAATGTGGAATATTTTTTTTTAAACATTCTAACGACACAAATGCTCCCCAGCCTCCCCTGGGGCACAACACATTTATGAAAATATTTGGGAACTGGTTTAAAAAAAACTGGAAGCAAGCCTAAATAATTAAGTACAACGAGCCCAAAAAAACACAACCACCAATTTTTACAAGCAACTTTACAGAAAAAGAAGCACACGGTCGCTTATACTAAATGATTTCTACTCGTTTTCGTTTATATGATGTGTTTGCATAGTATTGAATATGTGTCAGTCATTAAATGTTTCAATGAATTGAGTACAAAAGATCCCAATGGAAACAAGCCGTAGTGCTTTTTTGGGTTTAAACATTCTATTAACGGACCTTGTATTGAACTGTACTTCCCTGTGCTTGTCTTTGCAAACTGTTAAAGTAATCAATCAATCAATCAATAAGCGCGGACATGGCAACACTGACCGGGCCTTCCCCGCTGCCCTCCTCCTCGTCCTCCGGTCTTGCCTGTGGAGGCGGCGGCGTGGGGCCCTCTTTGTTCGGCCCTCTCTGCTGCTGCTCTCCGGGGGACTCGGTGCCGCCGCGTCTCGGCGGTGGTTGGGGGGAGTTGCTGTTGTTGTTGTTGTTGCCCTGCTGCTGCTGCATGCTCACTTGCTTCAAATTTCGGTTAGCCATTCTTTTACTCAGACTTGGGAGTGTTGTTGTTGGATATAATTATTTGTTCTAATGTGAATGAAAAGCTGTGTCGACGCTCCGGAGCTCCTGTCAGCTAAATGTTCGGTGCAGCAAGATGGTGATAGACTATCTGCGCGCGCACATTCAGAGGCAGAAGTCCTCTTCTTCTTCAGTTTACTTGTTAGTGTGGCAACCAGCGTTTAAGGGGGCATTACCGCTATCTGTGCTGTGTTGGAGCGTGAGCCAGAGACAACGGAATAATTATTAGCTTTTAATAGAAATTAGTATGGCTGGTATGGTACTTACAGTATAAGGCTGGTAGCCTAGATTTTAAAACTATATATATATATATCCTACTATAATTCTAGTAAAGCTGACGGTGGGTGGGTGGGTGGATGGGGTCTTGGGTCTCCGATCAAACTGCGCATGCGTCGTGTTGCCAGGTTTCGCGAGAGAAACAAGCAGCGAGGTCTATGAAAACGACGCCAAACCAAACGAACCCTATAACACCAAGATTGGCCCTAAAGCGCTTACAATCGGCGGACATGGCAACACCGACTCTACACCATAGACCCCGCCCACTCTCTGCTGTGGAAAGTAAACACTCCAGATTTGTTTCCCCACACACGATGCACATTAGCTCCATAAAGTCGTCATCGTGACTTAATCAACAATGTAAACGTTTCATCAACACACTTTATGAACCTTACTGTGGTTAATATTATCAGTGCTACCCAAGTAGTCCATTGAAAAGTATTATTTTGGTGTATTTTGTGTATTGTAACTTGGACACTGTAACTTAATGGTAGCTGGGGCGACGCGTTGTTGGCTCATGGTTCAGAATGCCTCATGGGTATTGTAGTCATTTTCTGCTATTTCGGTTCTACTGTGATAGACTGTGCTACATTACCTGCTGTTTAATTGTGAATCATATATGCTATGAATATATGGTAATACAATGTTTATTTTCCTGTATTTCCAGGTTTATGACCTGAGTCATCTATGACCTGTGTGTCATCTGTGTGTCCAGTACTTTGTACTGTGTTGGTTAAAAAAGACAAAACACGAGTTGTGACAAAGACGTGTGATTCTCTGATTAATGTTGTTAGTGGTGTAAAATGCCATCAAAAATATACTCAAGCCTGCTGCAGGGCAACAGAAAATAGCAAGCCTATTTTGCTCTTTTATATAGCAAATTTTTATATATATACGAGGGGACGCGCGCCCTTCACCGGGTATGGTGAAGGGCGCCCTTCACCGGGTATGGTCTAGTCCTACTATAATTCTAGTAAGCTGACGGTGGGTGGGTGGATGGGGTCTTGGGTCTCCGATCAAACTGCGCATGCGTCGTTGTGTGCCAGGTTTCGCGAGAGAAACAAGCAGCGAGGTCTATGAAAACGAGGCCAAACCAAACGAACCCTATAACACCAACATTGGCCCTAAAGCGCTTACAATCGGCGGACATGGCAACACCGACTCTACACTATAGACCCCGCCCACTCTCTGCTGTGGAAAGTAAACACTCCAGATTTGTTTCCCCACACACGATGCACATTAGCTCCATAAAGAACGGTTCTATGTCGTTCTCTTCCAGGATCGGGCGAACGTCCGCCAAGGCTCCGCTGTTTACATTACATTACATTACAGTCATTTAGCAGACGCTTTTATCCAAAGCGACTTACAATCAGTGCAATCAACAAAGGTAGGGAACGAAAGCTACTAATCACCAGAGGTTATAAGTGCATTTTCTGCAATAACAAGCAACCAAGAGCATACCTAGCGCTAAGGTAAAAGTGCAATATATCAGCTACCTATTTCCTTAAACAGATGAGACAAAATAGCTAAGTCAAATGAGCAGGAGCTAAAAACAAATAATTGTATTGACTAAACAAGATCCAATAAACAATTCAACAATAAAACAAGCATTTGTACAACTAGTTAACAACAAGAAGGCCAGGCAAAGAGGAAGGGTAGTGTTTCCTGAAGAGGTGGGTTTTCAGCCTGCGGCGAAAGATGGGCAGTGACTCTGCTGTCCTGACATCAGTGGGAAGTTCATTCCACCACTGTGGGGCCAGAACAGAAAAAAGTCGTGACCGTGTCGATCGACCAGAAGGACCGTTGAGTGGCGGGGGAGTCAGTCGCCCCTTGGTGGCCGACCGGAGTGGTCGGGAAGGGTTGTGGGCATTGACCAATACCCGGAGGTAAGAGGGAGCTGTTCCTTTCGCTGCCCTATAGGCTAGCACCAGGGTTTTAAACTGAATGCGAGCCGCTACGGGGAGCCAGTGCAGGGAACGGAGAAGGATAGTTGTGTGAGAGAACTTGGGGCGGTTGAACACCAGACGAGCCGCAGCTTTCTGAACAAGCTCCAGGGGTCTGATGGCAGATGCCGGAGCGCCAGCCAGGAGGGAGTTGCAGTAGTCCAGGCGGGAGATGACCAGAGCCTGGATGAGCACCTGGGCTGCCTTCTCCGTGAGGAAGGGCCGAATTCTCCTGATGTTGTAGAGGAGGAATCTGCAGGACCGTGTCACTGATGCGATGTTAGCCGAGAACGACAGTTGATCGTCCAGGGTCACACCCAGATTCTTCGCAGTCCGAGTTGACGTCACCACAGCGTTCTCAATGGTGATGGCCATGTCTCGGTGAGGACAGCCCTTCCCCGGGATGAACATCAGCTCGGTCTTGTCCAGGTTGAGCTTCAGGTGGTTCGTCGACATCCACTCCGAGATGTCAGCCAGACAAGCAGCAATGCGTGCCTCCACGTGTGTGTCAGAGGGGGGGAATGAGAGGATCAGCTGGGTGTCATCGGCATAGCAGTGGTAGGAAAAGCCATGGGAGCGGATGACAGCACCAAGAGATGTAGTGTAGAGAGAGAAGAGAAGAGGACCCAGAACCGAGCCTTGGGGAACCCCAGTAGTGAGCCTGTGTGGTTCTGACACAGACCCTCCCAGCTTCACCTGGTAGGAGCGACCCGTCAGGTAGGATGCAAACAGGGAGAGTGCAGAGCCTGAGACCCCCATCCCCTCGAGGGTGGAGAGGAGGATCTGATGGTTCACTGTGTCGAACGCTGCAGACAGGTCCAGGAGTATCAGGACAGAGGAGAGAGAGTTCGCTCTAGCGGCATGGAGTGACTCCGCCACTGCCAGGAGGGCAGTCTCTGTCGAGTGACCCACTTTGAACCCAGACTGGTTGGAGTCCAGGAGGTTGTTCTGGTGGAGATACGAGGACAGTTGTTTGAACACAGCACGTTCGAGAGTTTTAGATAGGAAGGATAGAAGGGAAACCGGCCTGTAGTTCTTGACTTCAGAGGGGTCAAGTGTCGGTTTCTTGAGGAGGGGGGTGACTCTGGCAGTCTTGAAAGTAGAGGGAAAGTAACCAGATGTCAGAGAGGTGTTAATAAGGTGGGTTAAGAAGGGAAGAAGTTCAGGTGCAGTGGACTGCAGCAGAGGGGATGGGACAGGGTCCAGAGAGCATGAGGTGGGGCGGCTAGAGGTAACAAGGAGAAGGACCTCGTTAGGAGAAAGGGGAGAAAAGTGGGATAGAGAGGTGGAGGGGGGGGAGAGAGGAGTAGATGAAGCTAGAGAGGGGAGGGTGGAAGAGGGACGGGTGTGGGTAGTGCGCAGGGCACCAGCCGGGGGAGGAGGGAATGAGGATCGGATATCGTTCACCTTCTTGTCAAAGAAGTTGGCGAAATCGTCAGGGACGAGGGACGAGGAGGGAGGAGGGGGAGGTGGTTGCAGGAGAGAGGAGAAAGTTTCAAAGAGTTTTTTAGGGTTAGAAGCAGAAGCCTGAATTTTAGTGCAGAAGAAAGCAGCTTTAGCAGCTGATAGAGAGGAGGAAAAGGTAGAAAGGAGAGATTGGAAGGTAAGAAGGTCCTCCGGGAGGTTGCCATTTCTCCATTTACGCTCAGCTGCTCTTAGGCTCCGTCTCTCAGTACGCACTGAGTCCGACAACCAGGGTGCAGGTGGAGTTTGGCGTGCAGGCCTGGTGGTGAGGGGACAGAGATGGTCCAGGGAAGAGGATAGAGTAGAGAAAAGAAGATCAGTGGCAGTATCGGGGGATAGTAGAGCAAAGGATTCGGGGGCAGGGAGAGCAGAGAGGACAGAGGAGGAAAGATCAGAGGAGGATAGTGAGCGAAGGTTGCGACGTGAGGAAATCATGTGGGTAGGGAGGGGCTGTGGGGGGGGGGAGGAGAGAGAGAGAGAGTAAGACATGAGGTAGTGATCAGAGAGTTTCTTACCCTTTTCACTGGGAGGAGGAGTGACGGACAGGTTAGCAGTAGAGCAGCCTCTGGTGAAGATCAGGTCCAGTTGGTTGCCCTTCTCGTGGGTAGGGGGGGATGGGGAAAGGACTAGGTCGAAGGCGGCGAGAAACGACAGTAGTGGGTCTAGCTGCTTCTCGGTCGGGAGGTTGAAGTCACCCAGAAGGTCACCCTTTTGTATACATCGTATCCCAAAACTAATGGTAGATTCTAAACCGCACGGATGTTTAAGGTTTGGTCGGCTGCATAATATTTTAGGTCGCCAGCGAAACTACCCGTTTAAATCGCTTATTTAGTCAGCCTGTGGCCATGTTTCCCATTGTAGCCAAACCGGGAGCAGTAGTGGCAGCGGACGTAGGGTTTTTTTCCGGGTTCAATGGGAAACATGGCCACAGGTTTCGCGAGAGAAACAAGCAACGAGGTCTATGAAAACGACGCCAAACCAAACGAACCCCATACCACCAACATGCAACCTGATAATAATGTCCAAAGCATGTCTGTGTATGTTTACATCCATTACTGTGTTGGCGTTAGTTGGCATTAATGTTTATTAGCCAAACCAAGTTACTATGAGCCGTTAGCGTGATGCTAAGCTAACGGACGTTTGGCGCTAGCATGCGGCTAACGCTAATGCTAACGTCGTCATCGTGACTTAATCAACAATGTAAACGTTTCATCAACACACTTTATGAACCTTACTGTGGTTAATATTATCAGTGCTACCCAAGTAGTCCATTGAAAAGTATTATTTTGGTGTATTTTGTGTATTGTAACTTGGACACTGTAACTTAATGGTAGCTGGGGCGACGCGTTGTTGGCTCATGGTTCAGAATGCCTCATGGGTATTGTAGTCATTTTCTGCTATTTCGGTTCTACTGTGATAGACTGTGCTACATTACCTGCTGTTTAATTGTGAATCATATATGCTATGAATATATGGTAATACAATGTTTATTTTCCTGTATTTCCAGGTTTATGACCTGAGTCATCTATGACCTGTGTGTCATCTGTGTGTCCAGTACTTTGTACTGTGTTGGTTAAAAAAGACAAAACACGAGTTGTGACAAAGACGTGTGATTCTCTGATTAATGTTGTTAGTGGTGTAAAATGCCATCAAAAATATACTCAAGCCTGCTGCAGGGCAACAGAAAATAGCAAGCCTATTTTGCTCTTTTATGTAGCAATTTTTTATATATATACGAGGGGACGCGCGCCCTTCACCGGGTATGGTGAAGGGCGCCCTTCACCGGGTATGGTCTAGTATATATAATTTTCAAGGCCTTCAAGTCTGGCTCAGCCAGCCATTGGTACTGATGTCACAGTACTGACGACATAGATACAGTTTAGGCATTTAGCAGACACTAGCTCTTAATCCAGCGGTTTACAGTAAGGACACAATATAATACATCATCAATAATAGATCAAATGCATAGAAATAGTAATCTAATAATAAAATAATACATAAGTAAACCAAGAACCTATAATCAGCCTGTACATTGAAACTATACACACTATAGGATGCCAGGTCAATGACCTAGCATCTGTCTACATAACATGCTATCTAAGTTACATTTTAGCCTTTGCATAATCCTGCAAGGTCGTCAAGGCTAGGGCAAGTGCTACGGGCTGAGGTGGAGCCTGAAGAGGTGAGTCTTCAGATTACGGCAGAAGATTGGGAGTGAGTCTGCAGTTCTAATTGCAATGGGGAGATCATTCCATAGTTTGGGAGCCAGAAGGGAGAAGAGTCTTGGACGTGTGGGTTGCGTTGTCCCGGATGTTTTAGAGAAGGTTCTGACAACTTCCCTGTGTTAGCTGATCTGAGAGAGCGGGAGGGGTTGTAGGGTTGGATCAGGCTATAGCTTGGCCTCCAAGTACTTTGTGCCTATTTCACCTGTGCAATGCCGGGCAACGCTAGGAATGCAACTAGACAGGACAGATATGCCCAAATATGGAGACAAGATTCCCAAACTTCCAAGTTGGTGAGTCAGAGCTGCGCTCCGTTACTGACATGACATCATAGACTGGCCTCCAAGTATCTGACAGTTGGGTACTGATGTACATTGTGGCTATTTCACGCACACAATGTTGGGCAATTCTGGGAACTCAGCTAGTTCAAGATCAAACAAGGGGATCTGGGACTTCATGTGGCCAGTCTGTGATGTCAGGGATCTATGACCAGGGGTACAGGAGGTGGAGCACAGGGGAGAAACGCTCCCCCACTTCTAAAATAAGATTTCGGTTATGGTCTAATGATGAACCCTGGCATCCATATTCTGGGGGGATCATAAGCCAAAAAATTGCAGATCTACAGGCTCACAACGCGCCTCACTACGACGTTGTGATCTTGTAGATGGGCCATTTTTGTCAAAGAGTTGGTGTTGAGGAAGAAAGGTGTAGATGCGCTCCCTCGATCCACCCCTGTCTATGACTTATCTATGACATATGACTCCACCTTAGGCAAGGTTTCAGACTGATATGAGCTCTATTATAAAATTTAAGTTAAATGTTTCAAGAAAATAGAAAGTTGAATGAACAAATGTTTGTCATAGTGATTGTGATGTTGAAATCTCTGTCCAATTAAAGCGCAGCTGTGATGCACCAGCTTGGGAGAGTTTGGTGATATAAATCAACACGCTGTCTCTGCACTACCCATTAGTAAAGTACCCCTGCAGTGATATCTTAGACACTACAAACAATGTATTTAAAGTATTTAATTCGCAGATTCCTGAAAAGATTTAAGAAAAACATCAGTAGGTCTACTCCACCTCTACCCCTTCAAACCCAGGATAAGCAGCAGACTGAACATGCAGGGACCTTCACCTCAGAGGAGACCAATAAGAAGATATTGTGCTTGACAAGAGAAGATAATATCCTCCTGAACGACGTGGAGGAAATGAAGCAGACGTTCATCAAGGAGCAGAACGAATGGGAAGAGATGAAAGACAGACTGATCGAAAGGCTCCGTCTGCAAGAAGAGATCAAAGACATGGAGGAGGATCTCAGCCAGCTGGTTCAAGAAAAAGAACATTTGTCACAAAGGTTTGTCTCCGCAGAGCGGAAGAATGAAGTCATGAGGAACGAGATGAAGTCAAAAGAAAACCGAGTCATGAAAATGGAAGCGAAGCTTAAAGACATGGAGTTAGAAAGGAGGGAGGAGAGGAACAAATGGCTGGACGAGAGATTGAAACTGATCAGAGAAAAAGAGTCTTTGTCACAAAAGATTCTCTACGCAGAGCAGCAGAAGGACGAAGACGTGAGCGAGACGACGACAGAAAACACGGTCATGAGAATGCAAGAGAAGACATTGGGGGGCTTTCAGCTAGAGAACAAAGTGGACAAGTCACTTCTGGTCACCACGTGCGTCACGTATTGGACTCAAACGCAGCACACGGAGACCTCTCTCTGTCTGAGAACGACAGACAGGTGACACGTGTCATCGGTTGTGTCCTCGTCCCTAAGTCAGATCATTTGACTACTTGCCACATGGTCTGTGCAGAAAGAGTGTCGTTGGAGGCTGTTACTAGGAGGCAGAGTCGAGTGGATTGGTTATTATTGCAGTGTCATGCAAAAGAATCAACGGGATTGGATTCTGCTTATTACAAGTACTGGAGTCTGGAATGCGAATGTCACATTGGGAAGAGACTGCCCTACCTGTCTCTATCCCTCCTCTGACTCCAACAGCAGTAGGAATGTATCTGGGCTGTCCTGCACCTCCCCCCCCCCCCCACACACACACACACACACACACACACACACACTCATATGCCCATATGCAATACTGACAGAATCTTTTGCTTTAAATGCAGTTAATGAGGAGTTGTTAACATTATTGCAAAAGCATATTAAATCAACATATGTTCAGGTTCTTTTTTTTTACTCCAAAACTTAAATTGGTACAATTGGGAATACCTCAAACATGCTGGGGGGAATTGTGATGAAAGAGAGGCAAACCATTAATTAGTCTATATATCTTAGTTGGTAAGGAATCCAAACTTTCTGGAATGATGTTGGGAGAGAACATGCCTTGTTCTGTATTTGGGGATCACTCAAGTGAGAAGGAGTGACAGATACCTTTGAAAATATTTATTGCAGCAAAAAGCCATCATGCAAATGGCTAATGGCCGAGCCCCCTTCTGCAGGAAATAGTCTATACATATTCTGAGATTTCTGTAATGGAAGCGATCCCTTTTAGTCTGAGTTTGGAAGGAGGAGCGGTCTTTGAGATGGGAGAAAATGTATTGATTATACAGTGATATGAAAGCTAGGGACGCTACAATTCTTCAGGTAGTAATTGGCATGAAATGAACACTCCACGCAACCTGCTAGGCTAGGTTGCCTACCCAGGACTGTGTAAGTGTTGTGGGTTGCAGTCATTAGAACCGGAGGAAGCTGCAGGGAAATAGCATTTCTACGACACATACATTCAACTTTCCGCATTTGTGATCCGCTCTTTGGGCAGCAATAAAAGCACTTATGGATCTGCGCTCTCCTCAATATGTGATTCCAATTTGGGGGTGGATGACCTGTCATGTTCAAGGAATCCAGGGACCTTTTTTATTGTATGACCTACAGTTCAATGAGTTATAAGCCAAAAGGTAAAGCGGCCTGTTATAGCTCATAGCATGAGGACGATTTGCGAAATTTAGGATGGAGTGTCTTGGCCTACTGGGAGTGTATATGCAAAGTTTTATGCCGATTGGTTCAGCAGTGTCAAAGATTAGATGCGCACAGACGGACAGACAGGTGCGAAAACATAATCTCTGCCTCCTGGCCTGGCAGAGATTATCTATAATTATGATGAATACTTTGTAAGGCGTGCGCCTCACACACACACACGCACACGCACACGCACACGCACACACACACACACACACACACACACACACACACACACACACACACACACACACACACACACACACACACACACACACACACACACACACACAGTGTGAAGGCAGATTTACGCCAGTAGATGGCAGACATAGTCAACGGGTTGAAATAACACCAGCCCAACAAAAGAAATCCACCTTAGGAAGACAGGCAGTGCTGCAGAAAGATGACATTGATGAACATGAGGATATGCAAATGAAGTGAACACAGCTATGGGCCATCGAATCCTTTGATAGGAAGGGGAAAAAGTGCAGTTTTAACTCTTCAAACAGCATAAAAGGTGTGGTTTGTTTTGATGACATTTTGTGAGCTTTCCATGCCAGTATCAGCAATAGCAAAGGACAAGAGGCAGAACTGCGCAATGAGACTGACAAACTCAAATAACGTTTTTTTCAGGGTGCACAGACATACAAACACGACAGTATATCCTCTATGATTTTCATGTTGCCATATTGCTGAAAGACAACTTTGCTTGGGCTGCTGGGGCACCAGATGAATGTGTGTGTGTGTGTGTGTGTGTGTGTGTGTGTGTGTGTGTGTGTGTGTGTGTGTGTGTGTGTGTGTGTGTGTGTGTGTGTGTGTGTGTGTGTGTGTGTGTGTGTGTGTGTGTGTGTGTGTGAGAGAAAGATATTCCAAAGTGCCTTCTGGGTTCAGTGACCAGCAAATCCTTCACCCAGGTAACATTAATTTACCCCAGGGATTTCATGCAGAGAAATGGGGTGCATCCGAATAGTAAAAAAAGGAGAAAAAAGAAAACCCCTGTCATATTTCCTCGATGGAAAACATCATGACACACACACACACACACGCGTGCACGCACGCACGCACGCACACACGCACACACGCACGCACGCACGTGTAGCAGAGAATATATCTCCCCTAGCCATGGGAATTCCGGCTAGTGGTGTAAGATGTTAGGCTTTAGCATCCTTTCCTACATGGTAGATCTGGGTTCAAATCTCAGTGTTGCACACACATGCACACCTGGATGCCCAGTGCATTATTTCCGTGTCATTTCATGTAAGCTATATAAATGTGGCCAACCAGCTGAAAAATCACACTTCTTACCAAGACTTGAATGCAAATAAGGTCTCTTTGTGGGAATCTGATTGACATTTGTCCTTGCGGTACACAACCATACACAGGCTGTAATTAATGTAATTGCAGCAAAGGGCAAGTGACTAATCTAATCACTGGAGGGAATCCAGTTGTATTTAAACACATTTAACATGCATGGTGACCTACCTTTGCTTATGCTGAGAGCTTCTAAAATATAATAAATTCCACACCAAGGCTGTCCACACCAAGCATTATAACTATATAACTGTAGGCTATAACTATCGTTCACCACTGTTGTAATTGTATTATATGGACTCTGCCATCCACTTGAATTACAGTATAGTGCTTGATGTGGACCGCCCATTAAGGCGTTTGTTTTTGACAGTTTTGATTTAATTTGAAGACTTGTGCATGTTGATACAATCAAGCCCAATGTATAAAAGGTTAAATATATCTGCATAAATATTAATATTGAGCTAGATATTATCACCTGTGAGAACACATTATATTCCTATAAAATGGCTGAAGGGCATCATGCATATCTACTGTACGTACATAATCCTTTGTGACTCTGTAGCTCGCAGAAATATGAGGGAAGGCACAATTAATACCAACATACTCACTGCAGCCATCCTTTATTCTAAAGTCACCCTGTTGTGCAGCTCAACATGGTGTCTCTGGGGTGGTATAAAACAGGGTGGTAATGTCTCATAACACATGACCTCCAGGTCTTTCATGCGCTACTGGAAAGGGTGACCTCTGTTGAAAAGTGCTGTTAGAGGTATAGGGAGACAGGAGACACAGTCAAGTTCAAGCAAAAAAGAGAGAACATTCGGTACACTGTTGGGGCTGATTATCTATCCATCTAACTGTCTGTCTGTCTGATTATCTGCCTGCCTGTCTGTCTGTGTTTATCTGAATGTTTAGAATTGCTGCTAAATTCATTTGTATAAAATAATAAAGCATCGCAGCTTAAACGCATGCAGAGATCAACCTCCATTGTTGAGTCGTAATCCAGTGTTTTTACATTTTATGAGACTTGTATATATAATCTTTCCTCGTTACCTTTACTCCTGCTGGTAACAATGTGGCTTTGGAGGTCAGATAGGAACCTGACCTGTGCTTCCCCAGTGCTTTAAACCTTTTTAATTTCAAGAACCCCCAGTTTGATATTGCCGCTTTCGGGTGGAAACCCGATGTTTAAATGTTTAAAATTGTTCCTTTAAAAATAATAAAACATTCTTCAATTGAAAATTGTGAAAATAACAAGTCACATTGCGACGCGTTGTGAGCTTGTAGATCTGCTATTTTCACACATTTTGTGTAACACTCTTGTATGATGAAGTAGGGCATTAATTTACGAAAGAACATGAAATAGATGAAAATATGGAGATACGAGGCAACGATATGCATTATGTCACGAATCCTCATTTGATAACATTTTGTATTTCTGGGACACTAATGCTCAGTGTAAATTTAACTCTGGACCCGTAAGGTCCGTTTGGTTCCATTTGTACACTCTCAGAGTTACAGACCCGTGAGGGTCCATTTGGTTCCTAGCTATCAATCATGTAGCTGAGGGCCCCCCTCAAGGACCCCAGATTGTGAACCAGTGCTTTAATCTATTGGACATTCCTCTTACAGAATTTAATTTCTAACCATCCTTCCTGTCTATAGTTTAGCATCTATGGAGATGGCAGGTATCTAAAAGGGGAAAATCCATTTTATACACATTCTTGCATCTGCTATAAGTGCAGCAAATGCAGCTCTAAATAGAACTGCATGCCATTTCTCTTTGACTGATTGTTTAATTTTGTTCAACTGTCTATCATTAATATCGAGCACAAAAGCTCTGGCTATCCAAGTGGAATGAAGAGGTTTTCACAAGCCAGAAAGAACTCCCACAGTGTTCTCACGGCGACCTAAATTGCATTAGAAGTTAAGTGTGAATACTTGCGGGCAAATTGTTTTCCAACAGTGGCCTAATGGCTTTCAATTGGCACATACTAGATAATAAGGAACTGAATGAAGAGCTATCATAAAGTGCATCTCCACAGCCGTGTGTTGGGCAGCTATCTTCCTTACAAGCTCATTTTCAGTCTTCCAAAAAAGGCTGTGTCTTGCATTATTTACTTCAATTCACAGAATGAATGTGTGTCTGTGAATTGCTCGCAGTCGCAGTCTCTGTTGCACAGCCTTGACGTGCCTTCATTTCACTTAACCTTTTGCCAAAGGCCTGTGGGCTCATTAGAATTCTATTTAAAATAATAAGAAATGTGCTAAATTAAATCTCACTCTAGCTATATTTCAACACAAGGAGTATGCATTGACATTAGAGGGGCCTGCAGTATTGTCTATTGTTTATTAGGATCCCCATTAGCTTTTGCCATGACAAAAGCTAATCTTCCTGGGGTCCGACTAATCTTCCTGGGGTACAGTAATCTCTCAAGACAGACTCTGCTAACAGCATAATCTGTCGTCGCTACTCCCCAAACATGTAATGTTGTTGGTTGGAATAAACACAGGAGCACCGGGGTGGATGGAGTGGACTGAAAAGGGAAGGAGTAAACCCTAGATTCTGTTTGACACGAAAAAGGAGGTCATGCCCCCAGAGGCAAAAAGAGAGAGGAAAAAAGTTTCTTTTTTTTAATGAATGGGTTCCCAAATTAAGGGTACAGGTACGTTAGCCTACCTAAATAGTCCAAGGGTAATTACAACTGGCCAGTACCTTACAAAGAACACTACTGTTGCATTAAAACTGCTAAATAAAGACCTGGAAATGAACTTACAATTACATGCTTTGTCAAAAACACAGGAATGAACTGTCCTGTGGCTATAAACAAACACTGCGGACCACCTGCAGTGCTGTATGACTTTAACACGTTGTAGAATTTCACAGTTTTTATCCTACGGACGGTGATGTTGGTCTGTTGGTCACCTTGGTCCCCAAAAAATATATCTTGAAAACTGGACTGTCATGAAACTTGCTGAAGGCATGCATGCTCCATGCACCCCTTCCCTAATTCTGTCTAATTATAATTTAAAAACAAAATTTCTTTAGATTTTTAGCCCCTCAAGTTTCAGTTTTTTTTTTACAGGAGTCTAGCCTGTCTGTCTGTCTGTCTGTCTGTCTGTCTGTCTGTCTGTCTGTGTATAGAGCTAATCTCACAAACCACTGGACCAATCAGCACCAAATTACTTGTGCACATGCACCGCTTGTGGGCACAAAAGTACCTCCACAAATATTTTAATGTTTTATACATTTTGAAATAGTCAATGGGGCTCTGAGTGATACGTTATCAGATATGTCATAGACAACTGAAGCTATAGGTGACTGACGTCACAGTCTGGCCACATTAAGTCTGAGATCCACATTAGAGCCACATCATTCCCATGTGGATCACGAGAGCTACGTGATTCAATTCTTTATGAGTCACATGCACTGAGGCAACATTGCGGAAAATGTGACAGCAATGGGCTCTAAGGATGGCACTGTCAGTTGGTTCAAACCTCGATCGATCAATGCATAGATACCTTTATTGATCCCGCGGAGGAAATTCAGGCGCCAGAGACAGCACAGTACGAAAGGTTACAGATACAAGGCATAGAAGTGCAGTAGGTATAGAAGAATAACAACACAATAAAGACACCCTCAAACAAGTATTAATACAAGTATACAGAGTAATCCATCCCTACAAGGTCAGACAGGCTCTTCGGAAACCTGTGATTGTACCCCATGTGTGACTAAGTTCCAATAGCTGAACAACTGATGCATGATTCAGACTCTCTGCTGATGAATAACAAGTTACAAACATTGTGTGCGACAGGTTCTAACCAGTAAATGACCTTGCAAAGTTTAACATGCTCAAGTCTGTATTCCAGAGAGCGGAAGTACAACACAGGACACTGGAGTCAGACTCACCTTGGACAGAATTACATTTTATACAGCCAATGAAAAATCCTCTTTGGCTGCTATTTTTGATAGCCCATATGCCGTATTTACTCATTTCCTCATGTAAATGGGCCCATTAAAGCAGTTATGAGGGGGAAAGCCATTATGCTCACGTTACAATGGTAGATATGTATATGTTTTTGTTATTCAGGTCAAAGTTGGAGTCCCAGTCCCACCATTATGTTGCCACTATTCAGTAGAAAAAGCAAGGTGTCAGGGAGCTTTCATTACTTGTTCATTTGCCAACTAACAAGGTTGTCAATCATTGGTGTTTATATTTACATATAAATCATCTATTTGTATTGGAATTTAATCTTGTGCAGGTTTATCAACAACATTCCCCACATTTATTGTGCAAAACATATGAACTTGCTCCCTTTTCTATTTTCAGTGTGGAATGATGATTTCAGACCACCCGGCCCTCCCCCCAAAAAGTAATAAATAAATAAATAGAAATGTTGATATAATTACAGTACATGGTGTGTTTTTAATGAGCACTGACAATAAATGATTGGATTTATAATCAAATGGCATACGCATGAACTATTAGCTGATAAACCCAAGTAATATAACTGACTCCAAACTGCGGTCTCCAGCATTTCATTACAGTTTATGCACGAGACTTCCAGGCCTGATTAAAGTGTAATTGAATTGATACCATGTTTGTTTTGGTATAATTTAAACAAAATCTATTATACCACCAAGATAATGTGAGCAACAGTTGTGGTATAACATCATGAATGTGCAATTTGTGTCATTTGTGGCAAGGGTTGGCCCATTAAAAGAGACAAGCAAGGTCATCACAAATCAGTAATATCACACTGATTACCAGTGATGTCTTCTGATCTTCATTGTTATTAAGATCACTGCCTCTGTCTGTCTCTCTCTCTCTGCCTTCAGCTGCTGTGCATTTCAGTTTGTTTTCAATGTTCAGCACCACAGACTTTGTGAATGACCAACATTGATGCTACACCTCAAGCATTGCATACTAATGTTGTCTGCGGCATGGGGATGCACAGCTTGGAAAATATCCCCTAATTAACTTTTTATCTGTGGCGTACAAGATACTCTTTTCATGCCATGACTGTTGAGAGAAGAGAAGAGAAGAGAAGAGAAGAGAAGAGAAGAGAAGAGAAGAGAAGAGAAGAGAAGAGAAGAGAAGAGAAGAGAAGAGAATTTACTTTCTACAGGGTTTTCACTGCATCCAGTGTCAAATTAAATTCCTTGCATGAACATACTATAAAGTGTTCCTGGTTCAAAACACAATGCAACATGAAACAGCAAATGAAACTTTAATGTTCAACTACAATCGAATCACAACATGACTCAACAGACCACATTGGGGGCGACTCCTTGATGAACTCAGTGGCTTAGAAGTTTTCACAGCCAGTCTCCCTCTCCTCAGCGCCAACATCTTCCTAATAGCAACTCATCCTAGTTCAGCACCACAGGGGGTAAAGGCATCAGTAATAACCTGCAGTATACAGAGACCGGCACACAGACAATGTGCTCACACAGCATGCAGACCAACTGCATTTCATGTCTCCTCATTGAGGAGCCAATGGTGTATAGGGGAAAAAGAAACTCTTCAGTTGTTTTCTTACCCATGAATCAAGTGATAGTGAGTTCTACTGAATCTTTTACCTTGAGCTCGGTAACTTCTTTAACTTAAGCTTACCTCCAGTAAGCATTGAATAAATCACAGCACCCTGGACAAATACCACCATTAATATTTCATATGCCAGTACACTAGATGTTGCTCACAAGGGGGGTCGCTAATTGATTGTAGCCCCCCAGGAATAAACTAATTGGCTACGTTAGTACAGTAGTACCTTCATTTTCATCTGAGGGGGGTAAAAATGTCTTAATTTGTTTGGTCCCTGGTCGTGGAACGACCTACAGACCAGACTCAAATTGGTCTCGCTAATTCCCTTGAGAAGGTTCAAAAGGATCACCGTAGATGTACTCACCAACACTTGCACCTGCTTGAATGTTTACTAGCGTCTTTGTAGGTATATACGTTTGTACATGTTGTACATTTAGTGTATTTCTACTTCATATTATGATTATTAGCTTTTTTCCCCTGTTGCTTAAAGTGTATCACTTTGGAGATATTACAGGTATTTGCTGTGTATCATGGATGTCCTATTGTTGTTTGTTTTGTAGTGTATGTTTAGCAGAGATGTGTAATTTTATTCTGCCTCTTGGCCAGTTCCCATAAAGGTTAAAATAATGATGATAATAATAATAATAATAATAATAATAATAATAATAATAATAATAATAATAATAATAATAATAATAACAATAAACATAATAATAATAATAATAATAATAATAATAATAATAATAATAATAATAATAATATCAGCAGAATTCAGTCCAGCAGAATTCAGTCCATCAGAGTGCGCTATAGATTCCTGAAAAGACAAACAGAAGTAGGAATAGTGTTTGTGAGTTGTAATAGTCAAAGGACATAAGACTTGTGGAAAACCACAAGTTTATTTAAGAACATAAAGCTGAAATTCCTCAATAATTTGGTACATGAGGTAATCGCACGAGAGATTACATTTTCATCGTAAACATTGTCAACTAGAGGTCTTTAATGATGTGGTTTGTAACTGAATCAGTCTTTCCAGACCCTGAAATGAGCAATTTCAGAAGACGGAGTGACCAAAAACCTTCTAGACAGTGATATTTCTGATCGCTGAGGAAATAGGAGAGGTGGACAGGGACCGGTTCGTACTGGCACCGTTGTTGTAATTCTGGCAACACACTCCACCTCGTCTCTCTAATGAACCTGCCGCAAATTAATCTCTATCGCTAATGAGGCCATTCAGAATGATAAGCTTCCTCGACATTCACTAATGAACACATGCTAATGCTAGCTATGTCTCTGCCAAGCGCTGGCCCGCTCACTGCCACCCATCTGTCACAATAACCATCACTCTACCTATGCTGGCAACCTAAAACCAAACACTGTACCTTAAGCTTACCAAGCCAAACCTGCTTCACTTAAACCCTATGCTTTGTTGACCGGAATCCCACAGGGGTCTATACTAGGCCAACTCCGTTTGTCTCTGACTCTCTGTACACCACAAATCTCTTCACCGAAAATAGAAACTCTACAAGCTCGCAATGAATGGCATTGCAACGCTTTGTGAGCTTGTAGATCAGCTACAGTATTTTTACTGAATGTTCTCCCCAGAATAGGGATGCTAAGGTACATGTGGTCTCGTGGCCATTAGTATTGAGGTAGAGATGCCGAATTAACGTTGTCATGGGTAGGGGAGGTTCAATTCCCATTATGGCCCACTTTATCCTTTGAATAAAATCATCCACCAAATGGCAAACGTCAAATGTTAATGACAACGGTGACATTCCTGGGTTTTCTTTGAAGCTGTCACATCCTGAGCACTGCTTATCTGATTCATATCAGATATGCAGGCTGAGAAAAGGTCATCTATATTTTTACGTGTGTGGGTGTGGGTGTGTGTGTGGTGTGTGTGGTGTGTGTGTGTGTGTGTGTGTGTGTGTGTGTGTGTGTGTGTGTGTGTGTGTGTGTGTGTCTCAGGGTAATTACTTTCCAATGTGAAGGTCCATCACCAGCCCATAGCTACTGCCTTAAAGGAGTAGTTCACCCAAAAGATTACTTATTTTCTATCAATTACACATCAAATTATTGGCTTAGGAATGCGACAAAAACAAAAAAATCTCCATGAATTCAAGGTTTCATTTGGTGAGTAATTGATTGAAAATAAGTAATTTTTTGGGTGAACGACTCCTTTAATCAAGGAGTCTCATTCCCTGAGACAGTGGTTCCCAATCTTTTTTCCTTGGAGACGCCGTTCTCACATCTGATAAAGCTGAAGCCCCACACGTGTCAGCAGCACACGTGAGCTTTTTCAGCTGTAAGAACAGGGGGGCTCCAAGAAAGAAAGGTTAGGAACGCACACGTTTTTCAGAGTTATTGACAACATAATCCCTAATACTCGTACGACAAAAAGCGAAGGTAGCTGATCTATGCGTACTATGCAACACGTGAGCTTGTAGACCGGCTTTTTTTTTACTATGTTTTGAAACTTTACACATTCATTTAACAATGTTACTAGTGTGCTTCACAATGATGCTTCATGTGGGGGTTAGGCAATGACTTTGATGCACAAAATAAATAAATCCCACATGAAGCATCAACAGACATGGCCTTGTTGGGACCCTGTATGTATAGTAGGTCCCATGGACCCCACTTTGAGAACCAGAGAGTTAAACAATTTTGCTGGTTAAATTTAACCTTGCGTCCACCGCAACGGAAAGCCTAGTATTCATTCCAAATTGGCCCGTGTGATCCGGTTTAGAAAAAAGGAAAAAATATATATTGTTTCGGTGGTGTGTTCGCATTGCTTTTGTTCCCCATATAATGCAAAACAATTTGTTTAGTCTCGCTAGTCGCGCCGCAAGTTACGAAACAAATATGAAACTAGGGGAATCATTTTGGAGGTGCACGGCACAGGAGTTTCTGGTTGTGGGTTCCGGCCGCCTGATGACGTATTTCCGCTACGACCGGATCAGAAACCCGAAAATGGTATTGATCCCAGGCCAGGTTAAATTAGCTCAGGGGGAGCTGTTAGGTGACAAGCGTCTTGCTCAGGGACACCATCACACATAAACCAGGGTCAGGAGGTGAACCAGTGACCTTCTGCTAAGCAGACGGCCTCTCTACCCACAAAGCTACTTTCAACAGTATTTTTTATTGGGGCAGCATTATTTTTTATTGGGGCAGCATTTCACATGATCCAGCATCTAATAAATCTGTCCGCTCAATTGAGGGCTGCGGAGCAGAGATTGCTGGGAATCATGGAGGATAACCTGCAGAGGCACATTCAGCAAAATAACCCATCAGTGTTTAATGTTACCGAGAGAGACATTAGCCAAAAGAGACCGGTGGATGGGCGTGACTTTGGACACGGTCGTACTGAACAAGACCCCAAAACATCCAAATCCCATTAACCCCTGACACATTAACAGATGCCTGCTTAGAGTTAGTCACCATAAACGGTAGACCATTTTCATTTTCATTAACGGAAGACTTATCAAAAAAATAGCAATGCAATAGGAAGCGGTGTTGCAATCAACACATCAAACATTCACTCTGTCCACTGTCTGTCTATGGATGAGAATGAAACGGAAAAGTTCATGAATGAACTAAGTGGAAAACTCGAATAAACAGTATGAACTGTAGGGCAGCCAGGCTGCCTTTATGGGATACAAGCTAGTCTTGACTGTATTTGATAAAGCCAAATATAATCCCATTATTAGTCAGGATTTTCAAATGTATGCTTGCAATGAGTAATTGTTGTGGGCTGTTCGCAATAATACAAAAGAGAGTCTTATGTTGGGATGTATGGGATATCTAAAAGAGATGTAAAATAAGAAGAATGTGTTGATTTGTTTAATATCTTTTATTCTTGACGTTCACGCTCATGGCACAGTATGCTGAGTTTTCATGCAAGCCAAGGTCACTCTGCTATATTGTAAAGAAGGTAATGTTATACTGTGTAGTAGATATGTATGAAGAGCTTAATTATCCTGAGATAAACTTCAGTGCCTAGAGTGTGTGTGTGTGTGTGTGTGTGTGTGTGTGTGTGTGTGTGTGTGTGTGTGTGTGTGTGTGTGTGTGTGTGTGTGTGTGTGTGTGTGTGTGTGTGTGTGTGTGTGATGTGACGCTTTCTGTTGCACTGCTAATAATAAATGCAAAGAGTTTGTTTTTTGTACTTCTCTTAAATTATTCACCAGAGATTTGAATTTGAATTAGGCTAGGTCTGTTAATGCAGTACTCAGGGTTTTATGTTGTGCGGCAAGGTCAAAAGGTGAGCGATGAACAGTAAATCTGTCATGCCTGCAACTAAGCTGAAATGTATCACCTGGATAGGACATGGATCGTCAGAAGAACATTGCTGCTATGCTTAATAGGATTTCTGACACAAATCTCTTCAGCACTGTGGGTGCAGTGTGGGAGCAGCTTATTGGAAACTATACGTTCTTGATGTCGACGAGGATGACTGTCACCATCTGGTCACATATGGGGTCTGTGAGAGGTAAAAGCTCATGAATGTCTTTCTGTATGATCCTAGGATCATTAGACAAGGATGTAGCTCCATCAGATGAAGCTCTTTACCCCAATATGAGTTGCATCAAAGGATATGACAGTCATCATGAACCTGACAAGGACACAGTGATGGATCTTGCCACAATAAGTCATAATGTCCAATGATTCTGGCTTTCCTTATTAAAGGAAAAAAAAACTCAACTTCACCTGTACTTGCATAAAGAGGCATAAAATGCATTTCTGTCAGTGTTGTTCAGAGAAAACCTGTGTTGAAGCAGCCCAAAGTCAATGCTCAACAAGGTGAACACCAAGGTGGCCTATAGCAAGACGAGAGACTACTGCTTAATTTATACTCCGTTGCATGATTGTGTTGCATGCCGAAAATAGCCGATCTAAAAGGAATATGTGTTGCATTGCTTTGTGTTGTGTTGGTGTTTAGAGAAGTAGAAACAAACACATTCATGTGGAATGCTAATTATGAAAAGTGAAAGATTATATCAAAAATAACTAAAGTCACACAGTATGACTGTAAAGGAGATCATACTTTCATTTTATTCTAATATAATATAGGATCTAATTTGTTTGTTTTTGTACAATACAGTACATGGTTTGTCTTTACAATACAGCAGATATTTGTTTGTCATTAGATAGGCACTGAACCTGTTATTTGTTCATGCATTCAATCGATAGCTGTAGCATGAAATGACATACAGTATATAGTATCACATGACATCCATTTAATTCAACCGTGAAGACCTTTTGAACTGCAAGTCGACGTGAATAGCATCTATTTCACATGGTGTCACGAAGGTATCTATTCATCGTGACATACAGAATGTCACCAAGGATACCATGTCATTTGGAGGCTCCCTGTACATCACTGGTCCTCGGCCACAGACAGCCAATCTGTCCCCCTGGCAAGAAAGATGAAGCCTGTCACCTATTAGCGTGCGCCCAAAGTGAAATGACATTTGAGCGCCGTGCCAAATGAGAGTGCAGTTTCCACTCATCCACTGCTGTCAGAAGTCATCATTGTTATTTCAGCTGTCTATCGAAGGAGGGGGTCCTAATGGTGTGCCCTCTGTGCTGCATTAAGGTACTGGAGACAGAAACCCAGCGGTTGGCCTTGCTCTGCAAATCTGGTTAGAGGCTATAATAGTGTAATGTGTGGGAAAGAGAATTATAGTCTTTGAGGAGAGGACGCACTCTCCATCACTCATCCTATTCTCTCTGCCTTCTCTACCCTCTCTTTAAAACAACATAAAAGTATATTATAGACCATCACACTGTAACCTTGGGATGTGACAGGAAATGGAATGGATGACTCAGTATACTGTCAAAGTAACTTAGCTGTGTCTTAAGACACCAGCAGGTAGACCCCAACCACACATTTGTGCAGATGCATGTTCACGCGCCGCACACACAAACTTTGCTATAGGCTTGGGTTGTGTATTTGCCATGATGTAACTCAACTCAATATTAGTAACATATCCTATATTAAAATTGTCCCGGCCGGCGGAACGTAATTCTGTCATAACCATAAACAAACCCCATATGCCCATACTGTATATAGACAAATCCATAGACACGCTGCCTGTAGGAGGTCATTGCTGCGGTGTGGAGCGTTGACACCGCAGCTATGTTGTTCGGATATGCGGTTGTCAAGACCCGTACAATATGTACACTTGTGGTAGACAGACAGATTCAGAGATCTCCATATATGTGCACAAAAGGGACACAGACAGACGGGTATCAGGTACTCTGACAAATTCCCCGACACTATGACTCAGACATTGGTTGGATCGGCATAGCGTATGTGTGAGGGCCCGAACTCTAGATGTGAGGTCCACGTAGCGGTCCGAACCTACACTTTTTTGATTGGTTTATTGATGTTTTTAAAGACGAAGATGCATACATGTAGCCTGGTAAACACCCCCCCCCCCCCTTCCGGAAATCTCATTTGCATTTGATTGAAAACAAATGCAAATAAGATTTCCGGAGGGAGGGTTTACCAGGCTAGCATACATGACCATATATCTGTACATATCTGTCGAAAGAATAAAACACAAAAAGCTCTAGCGCTTATTTCCATTGGGGTCCTTTGAGATTACATAACACAAGCAGCAACATGAGCGACTATTCTGCTCATTTGTGAGTTGCAGTAAGTAAATTGCAGCAGCATGTCGCTTCTGCAAAGAAATGCCCATTAAGAAGGTTAGCATGGGGCAATACATTCATAGTGCATCTATTTTTAATTCCAGTAGGAAGATAGATAGGCTTAGGCCCTATCTATGTTTTCCTTCCTGACATGGTCAGGAAGGAAAACATAATGTCTACTGTACCAGGGTACAGTAGACATTAAAATGACCCTAAACATCTTTGAAATTAAAATATCCCTTTAAACTTTGTATTACAAAATCCATACTTATGGGTGAAAAGGCCAATGCTGACTGGCCAAGTAGTCAGCATTCCTATTCTAATTGTGAACACATCCAAACAATATGAGCCCTCATAGAATTGATTTGAGTAGCTTCATAACTAAGAGTGATCACAATGACACACAGGGATAAATGCAGCCCGTCACTTAGTTCAGTCATTATTTGCCCACTTCAAGTAAGACATTGATCAATAAAATCATTGGCGGGTAAAGATGACACATTGAAAGTCTACTAGTCCTCTGTGATAGTTGTGGAGTCATAGATTATTCGTAATGAGCTGATGATTTGGGCTTTTAGCAATAAATACAGAACACAATGCTGAGACAAACAACGGCAGCTGCATGAGGGAGGCTACTCTCAAAACAATCAACCACAACAAAAGCAAGTGCTAATTGTTAATAATTTAATTTTCCTCCTCAATTTGCTGCCATTGTGATGCCGTTTGTGTCCCTCGGGCGTAATCCAATTTCACATTTCTTTCCAGCTCCGCCAACAACGTTTACAACAAACAGCCCAGAGGAGGAACGGCGAGCACAGAATACTCGCAAAGCGCAGGTGAACACCAACTGTATTTCACATACTAATGTCAACACACTTGACTTCTTCACTGCTGAAGTTCAACTGCCTGGGTTTTCAGAGACATTTTAAATGTGCCTGCAGCTCACTATAAGTCTCTCATTGCTATGGTAAAACCATGGTTGCTAGAGTAAAACAATGGTTGCTAGTGTGTAATGGGAAGTTGTTAAGGTAAAACAGGTGGTAGCTAGGAACCGTCTGTGAACAGATTGTCTGAACAGCACAAACCACATGGAATCAGATTTTTTAATCACATTCCTTAGTGTTACGTCCCAGATGGTGGTCCAGGAGGAAGGGACGGTAACATATACCCAGATTATACACTTGAGACAGACATAGGATGAGGTTAAAGAAAAGTTGTTTATTAACCAACTTACGTGAACAAAAATAATTGCCAAGTAACAAATACAGGGAGGGTCAGGTGGTGCCAAAGGAAAGAATGTAGTAAAACAAAAACTCACTGTCTAAACAAAAAAAGATCTTACCTACTGAAGAGAAACAAAAATCCTTCCTACTCCAACAATAAACAGAAAATACAATGGGTGGCACACTCACCTCTAGACTAGTGGGATTAAACACGGGAATTACCTACGTGCAATATGTACAGGGTACCCCAGAGCTAAACTACAGCCCCCCTGTACTAAACTTTTGGCAAAAAGGACAAAAAGTCTTTAAGAGACTGGAGGTGAATTAGCTAGGACATTTTCATGGAGCAAACAAATGAGCTGGTGGAAGCATGATGAGGAAAGAGAAAGATGGCCGCCGTCACAGGTGCTTTATATCTGATGACGATGGAGGTGATTGGTGGAGTGATGAGGGGAAGGACCAACCGGTGGTGAGAGGCGGAGTTGAGTTGAGTGAATGGGCTGGACCTGAGAGTGAGTGACAGAGAAGCAGGCAGAGTGTAGCAGGGAGAAAAACAGCATACACAGTCTCCCCATAAACATACAGTCTCCCCTTAACCATACACGTAACACTTAGCTTTGTTCAGACTGCATCAAACGAATCCGACTCCAATCTGGATAGGAAATCAGATTTGGGCTGGATTTGAGCTTGATGGTGCTGCTGGTGCTGTTGTAGAATGTCCTGAGGATGCGGGAACTCATGCTGAATTTCTTCATCTACCTGAGGCTGTACAGACATCGTTGGGCCCTGTTCATCACTTGCATGGCGTGTGTGGTCCATGTGAGGTCCTCAGACATGTGTATGCCGAGGAACCTGAAGTAACTGACCCCCTGCGGGGAGGGGGTTATATTATATATATATTATATTTGTTGTCAAGTATATATAATGTATATGTTGGTGTTATACAGTATATGATCTGATTGAGAGAGTTGAGAGAGTAAAAAATAAAAGTTGTCATCGTTGATCAATTAGAAAAATATTTGGGGATTGAGATCCTGGGCAGCATACACAAGAAATAGGATGCTGATCAGCCAAGTAATTTGCTAGATTAGCTGTGGACACACGCACATGTACACGCAGAGACAAAAACAGGATGAATTTCGGCCTACCAGAGATAACAACCGCATGAGAATGTACAGGGTGACCATGTTGACCAAACAATAAGCAGACAAATGTGCATAACAAACTGATATCGGCTATTACAGCAAATGTGATCGGACCAAAGCTGGTGCACACAAAATATGACCCCACTATAGCAGTAAATTAAATAAAATTTGACTCACAGCGACAGGCCGTGTGTAAGAGTTGAACCGTCTCGGGTCAATATCCACAAGTGCACTTGTGATAATTATCTTGTAGGAGGTGCATTTTATAAATACTGTATGATTATTTTGCATGCCATTTCTGTGTTTTGTGGGCACATCCTTTAGTATGGAATCTACACGCAGTTTTATAAATGAGACCCCTGAAGAGGTGAGTGAATGGTGCAGGTTTTCCTCAGGGTGTAACAGTGAACCAGATGCTTACTTTAAACCTGTGTTGGATTGCGCTCAAGTTTTTCGATACATAAGATAAGATTTATCTCAGAGCTGTCACATGCAAACAAGCGCGAGTATAAGAATGCAATGGTAAGCAGTCCAGGCTTCAGTGCTATCTCCCAGTTCCTAGGTTTATCTTACTCTCTACATCTGAGTATGTTGCCTCAAAAACTGCCAGGATATCGGTTATTTTGTTCATATGATATCCTAAAGAGTCAAAAGTTCAGCTGCTCCTTGAAATCTGAGGAAATCTGGTGAAATCTGATGAGTCCTCAGACCATTAATGGTTACACACTGGTGCAGGCAACGTGTCTGTCAGTCTGTCTGTCTGTCTGTCTGTCTGTCTGTCTGTCTGTCTGTCTGTCTGTCTGTGCCCGGCATAAAGAACAGCATCTGATTGCAACCAAGGGGCAAACCCCTTTCGCTGGAATAGACCATATTCACACGGCGGCCATGTTTCTATGAAGTCAGTCTGTCTGTCTGTGCCCGGCATAAAGAACAGCATCTGATTGCAACCAAAGGGCAAACCCCTTTCGCTGGAATAGACCATATTCACACGGCGGCCATGTTTCTATGAAGTCAATGAAAGTAGCCACCCCGGGTGGCGGCACTTTCAATGTTAAATTCCAATATGGCCGGCGTGTGAATATGGTCTATAGACGGGTTTCCGAGCGACGTCATCACAGAGCAGAATGCGCAATCTGCGCATGCCTGGGGGAAAGGCGCGTTCGAAAATACAGCCCTGAGCGGCAGTGAGCGCACTGGCCAATACAAACTAATAGGCGAGTGTGCTCCGGTGCGTAATTTCCAAACGCACCCATAGGCTTACCCCCTCCTCTGCGCGGTCATATCCTCTCAATGTTTACAAACATGAAACCCGTCTATTGAAGCTCACTTCCGGGTTCTTGTTCCTCCTGCTTTCCTATTAATGGCCCAGCAGATGTCGCTATTTCACCTTCTACCGGTTGCAATACATTATAATCTCAATACGTAAATCAATGAGGTTTTGGGCGAACTTTACACTTGATGTTATAACCTTAGAAAACCTTTTCATAAACACTTTATCATTTCAATCGCTAGTTTAAAGTCTTTTTTATACCATCATGATAAGCGTTTAGTAAATTATGGTCCCATTAATTTTAAATTGAATGATAAAGTAGGGTATGTTTCTAGGGTTTCTACCGAGTGAAGACCCGCCCTCGCTGCGGTTGCAGCCAATAGCAGCCGTTTCCGGTAGCATTTCGGACCGGATATAAAAAGATGGCGGATTTGAAATCGACGAGAAACTGGTTTCAAAGTGTATCTGTAGAAACCAAAGGCGTCTCTTTGTCCACTTTCTTTTTACAGTCTATGATTGCAATACAAAGCTGCAGCTAACGCCCTGAGAGTTGGAGGTCGTGATTCGATCTCCGGCCGGGTCATACCAAAGACTACAAAAATGGGACCCAATGCCTCCCTGCTTGTCACTCAGCATAAAGGGTTGGATTGGGGTCCCTGCAACATTCAGAATCAGAATCAGAATCAGAATCAGGTTTATTGTCACATCACAGGTTTACAAGGTAAAAAAGTGGGTGAAATTCGTTTTTGTACAACACTCCCATCGCAACGTTAAATTCCGTAGAAAGAAGAGTGGGGAGAGAGAAAAAGAAGAGGGGTAGGGGGCTAAGTGGGAAGGAGATCAACAGAGAACAATAGAAGGCCAAAAACAAGTTATCTACATATTTACAAAGTACCTGAGATAAGAGACAAACTAAGGTGCCTGAGCATAGCAGCAATGTATGTATACTGTGCATGATATACTTATAGACGCTAAGGTGCTTAGAGAGAAAAAGAGCGCAATAATAAAAAAGCTTTTGCCACAAAGAGTACTCCTGGTGTCATGTCCAGGGGGTGTACTTGTACATCAATCTGCCTTATGCCTACTCAACGTAATACCCGCACACACTAACATAGAGTTATACCGTTACTCAAAGGCACCGCTTACCTCACACGGGGTATGATTTTTAGGTTTGCAGCATAGAGATGTGTTGTACATCAAAAACAATAGTAAATTCTGACACCAGTTATGTTCCATGACTGTATATTTATGTGGTGCAGATAACTGCAGAAATAAGTGATGATCTTATTTTGTTCATAAATAATTACCTTGGAAAGTTATTTTGGTTTTCTTTGTTGCACTGCAGGGAGGTGTGCGTGCGTGCGTGCGTGCAAGAGAAAGGCAGTGGGAGAGAGAAAGCACTAGATGAAGTGATGCTGTGTGGGAGTATATGAATCTAAACCAATATTGTTCTCGTGTTTCCAGAGGTGAACAGAGAGCAGAGTGATTTTTTCTTCTTCTATACACTGCAGAATAAAAGGCAAAGAGTTAAGAGAAGGCACTTAATATCCTTTTCAGCTTGTTGGCAGCAAAGAGTATATAGCAGAATGTGGTCATTGACCTCTCCTAATTAATTTGAAAAGCTTAACTTTCAATGTATAGTGTGTTATCGGTCTGAGTTGTATTGCTATTCCAGGTAATCCAACTGGATTAGGATTAATGGTGTTATGTAACCAAAATGTTGGACCACAATGATTGATGGAGGAACCATGGGATGTGGAGGTGGTGTTGGTGCTGTGCGCTTAGCTGGTCTAGTATACATAAAATCAAGCCATTGAGAGAGACAGAGTTACGACACTCACATAGACTTCCGTTGTAAATCTATTGCCAAAAGCAATTTACAGTTGATTTGCAATTTATTTTGATGTGCTCAGATAACAATAAGAACAAGAAGGATGCGGAAGTAATGCTTGATATCGGGACACAATAATTCCAAACATATTCCGTGTTTATGAAGCACTCTCAATAACTGAACCATGTGATCATATCACAGCAAGTTCAAAGAGTGTTAAATATCTGTCAATGTGTCTTGTAGAAAAGGTGCATTTCTTCATCTTATGTTTGTAAATATGTAAGAAGGGCTTTCCAAAACACTGTGCACCATATTTACTTGCATGACAGCTTGGGACGGCTAGATTGTTGCAATAATGGAATCACTATTTCTGGCTACATAACTGTCTGGTCAAAGGTTAACCGGTTTCTGTTTTGGTGAGAGCAGTTTTAAATTAATGAGTTGCCAAAATGAAAGGGGGTTGAATCCCTGTCTCTCCCACAACAGATGAAATAATTTAACTTTAAACAGAGACATATTCTCATGTGCAGCTCTCCTGGGAGCTTGTTACTCATGCTCACCCCAGAAGATGAGGTGAACAACTAGGTTTTGGTAAACAGAGCATCACTGTAGAGAGATTTTTCAACCAAAGCTCATAACATTGATTCCTTTCACTCATTTCTTGCATTTCTTCTTCTTCTTTTTTGCATGAGGCAGGTTACCCCGCCCCCCCCCCCCCCCCCCTCTGCCCTCCTTCACACACACAACACACAACAATTTGTGGTCAGGCCAACACTTCTCCTGATTGCGAAGTAGGAAAACAAAAACGTATTTTGTTATTGTTAGAGATCAGGGGATCAGTGCTGAAATCTACTGAAGGCGTTGGACGTGACTACAATGTCAATACTCTCTCCAGAGAAAATATAAATATATTAACGAAAGCAAATAGAAAAATAGTACACAATATGAATGGAACACCAGTAGTGCCATCGTTGCAGTACCATTGATGTGTGAACTGGATGTGTGTGTGGACTGGAGATTAGAATACTAGTGTGAGGGTGTTACATGACATGAAAGTAAAAAATGCAACACAAAGAATCCAAGTCAGTCAAAATGTGTGCAGCCAGGGAGGGAGTGTCTCTACCCAGAACTCATGAGATTCTGTGATCAAAGGTGACAACCTCGTCATCGTGTGATGACGATGCCATGTTGTAGAGGGAAAAACCCTTTAAGTGGTTAGGAGTTCTTTCTTGAACCATGGTCTGAAGGTTTCTTTCTTCTATATGGCATCAATAGTCTGAAGAACCCGTTTCGGTTCCAGTAGGCCTACGTATATTTATTTTTCTGCTTGTAGCTGTCGTCGTTGTGGGCATTGTTGTCGTATATAGCTTCGTTCTTAGCTTTCATTAATATCCACAGACCATATCGTTGCTGCAGCAGGAGACTTATGTGCACTGTCTGAGCGCTCATTTAGAAGCAACTCAAACATTGTCACTTCTCAAAAGTGTCACAGCAGTGGTACTGCTCCAGGCCTGGGGATGTGGAAGAGTTGTGTTTATCTGAATTGATGGTCATAATTTAAATCATTTGAAGCTTGTTCTCTTCACTCATTTTGTATAGCTCGAACTCCTCTAATTCCTTGGGAGGCTGTGAGGGTTTGACTCCCTCCTCTCTCCTGACTCCATTGCATCTCATTTGAGGGAGAATGGGGAGCAGTTGCTATGGCAACCCAGGAAACCGGGTGACAGTTGGCTGAAATCGGTTTAACCTTGAGTAGCCTCTCCACAGCGTATCACAGAATCCACCAGATTCTCATAAATGCCATATCCTCCTACTGGGCCACACTTTAACAGCATGATTCAATTGATAAATATTTTCAAATGAAATAGCTCATGAGTAGTGGTCCCCACTGAAACAACCAATATTGACAATGCTAAACTCAAGGCCTTTGAAAGCTCTTCTAGGAGTTACTCTAGGGAACTGCTGTTTGAGATGGAAATGTTATTCCACAGGAGACTAAATTAAAAGTATCGCCTCTCAACATTTCAATAGAACTACAACTATGCTATTCTGAATATAATTCATTCTGAACCTCTCTAAACCCTTTGTTGTTGCAAAAAATAAAAGCTTGAAGATGAAGTTAACTGTACTCATCCTCAGTATAAGATATACAACTATATACAACTATATCAGGGAATGGAGAAAATAACCTGTCTTCCAATGGATCCAGTGCGGTTATCGGCACAAGGTATTTTTCAATACTTTTGATCGGTTAAATATTCACTCTTTCAATGTGCCAATGTTTGGGCATGTCATTATAGGCAGAAATGTATACAAATAGTTTCAAAATCTTTCAAAAATAGCAGCCCTTTTTGCTACTTTTGCATGACACTGTCATACGACAAAGTATAAAATAGGTCATTCAATTATGAAAAGAAAAACATAAGAAATAAGGAGATACAAGGTTTCTTCCCGACAGCAACAAGATATCGTTAACTATGTATCATCATTTTGCAAATGAGGCAATTAAACAAAATGAAACAAGCTACATTGCTGTACAAAAAATTTGCTGTGGAAAGAAAACGACTGTCACTGTTTAGCTTTTCGTTGTGTCTAAAGGCAGCAACAGTAAGCTTCCTTTTCCTCTGAGCCGGGGCTTAGCCTCTCCGTGTTACAAAGCAATGGACGATCCTATTACATTGCTGGTAGTCTCATATGGACCGACCAGAATGCGAGGGCCATCTCCCCCTGTGGCCTTGTCTAGGCAGGAGCAGAAGCAGTGCTCAGTGACCTTTCAGTCCATCGCACAACTGCAGATCAAATCCAATAATCACATATCCTCAAGCTACCGAGGCACAGCACAATATGATGGGAAAGAAGCGGATGCCCGGAGCTCATTTGTGATATGCTGTGAATAATGGAAGGCCCCTATACCATGAATAACCCCCCCGCACGCACGCACACACACACACACACACACACACACACACACACACACACACACACACACACACACACACACACACACACACACACACACACACACACTATGGACTATGTGGCTGGTTACAGATCTGGTGTGTGTGTGTGTGTGTGTGTGTGTGTGTGTGCTTGCGCGCGTGCAAGCAATTGAAAATCAGCCTGGTATTCACTCTGAACGGCACAGGTGGTAGAGCATTAGTGCATTATTCAAAGTGGATTTGAATGTAGCTTACAGCATACATTTTGCATTGTTGTAGCCAAATCTCTGATTCAGAGACGACTTTGAAATACTAAACGTGGCAACATCCTGAAATGAATCAATTCAGACATTCATCGCTTGACTTGACACTGCTGACTCACAGATGTGACACCAACTTGCGATACAACTCATTGAGGAATCAATTAGAAAAGCTTAAAAAGGGAGAGACTGATGGAGGATGGTGTTCTATGGATAGGCCTATGTACATTTTTCTGCTTCTGAAGTGGGAGCGTTACCTCAGAATAAAGCCTTGATGCAGAAATCCACTCGTTACAACAGACGACCTTCAGGCTGCACAGAAAATTCTGACAGCTTGACAGATTTTTGTTATTTCATTTTCTGGCTGTTTGGCAAGATTTGGCCAGGTTTACAGGTCCCGACTGTACAACATTTGGATCGCCAGAACCTAGTGGTCAGGTCAAAGCTGCAATCTGTAACTTGTATGTCGTAACCGGGGTTCAAACCCGCGTCTATACCGCAAGAGATACAAACTCCTACCACTCATCTAGGAGGCAGTCCCTGCTTGGCCATGGGAGATATTGTGCTCATGAGCTGTATAGTGAAAGTGTCTGGGAAGCACTTTCCTTTCCCACACAATTACTGTACAATGCTCCCCCATCGCCGGATGCTCTAGTAGAGCTGCTTAGTGGCAGACAGTTAGACTGTGGTTTTACTAGTCAGGTCCAACAGGTATCTGGTATAAATATATATTGACTGGTAGAGTAAACCTCTTATGCTTATGTTAAAGCGATAGTTCACCCCCAAAATAGCTTTTTTCTATCGATTAGTCACCCCATTTTTTTGTTTTTGTCGCATTCCTAAGCCAATAATTTGATGACCGGCAGCGGTTCCGGTAGTCTTTGTATCTCCTACCGGAACCGCTGCCTAACGGTCCGCTCATTATTGGCTTAGGAATGCGACAAAAAATAAAAATATCCATGAATTCAAGTCTCCATGGGGTGATTAATCGATAGGAAAAACATTTTTTTTTTGGGTGAACTATCCCTTTAAGCAAACCCTTACCATTCCCTGTTACTACAATCTAAAATTCAAAACATGTATGTTCAATGAGGTACCTTTTCCAAAAAGTGTAGTACTGCATTACCTTCCTCAGATATGTGAATATACTTGACAGAGGCTCGCAAAACTACTAAAGTGATATTATTAAAGTACCTACAGTACCTGGATCTCGGTGGCTTATGGCCTCTGTCATGTAAGTCATATTATTATCCAGCTCAATGGACTGGTTAATGACATTGAAGTCTATTACACACACATGCGTAAACAGAGGCCCACGTTGCCAGCAATGTGTCCATCACAAAATCACCTTCGTGATTTGGGCCTCCCAGGGGAGCTGTGTGCTGCTGTGTTTGGAGTTCGGAGATGAAAGTGACTTTAAGAGAGTTGCTGGAAGTTTGCCTCAACATTGTCATGGGAAATAAATCTGTGTTCTGCTCAGGTTATGTCACTGTTTGAGGAAATACTACCATGCCATGCTGAGAGGTGAAAACAGCAACTAGCGTTGGTGTTAGAAAGTGTTGGTTGCTAAAAAAACTGAATGGTGATTTACCAAGATTGCGCAAAGCTTGGGCTGTCCAAAGAGTTAAAAACTCTGAAAGTACGCTGCCTGTCACATGTTGTACAACATGTGACATAATCTATACTAACAATAATAATAATAATTATAATAATAATAGATTTATATTGCGCTTTTCTAAGTAAAAAGTTTTGGAGATCTGGTTTACGTGGGGGAGGAATGAGAGGGTAGAGTCAAATATGACACTGAGGTTGCGAATATGGGTGGAGGTTGTCACAGTAGAGCCGTCAATGTTGAGTGTGATGTTCTGGGTGAGGGAGTCTAGGCCAACAATGAGTATGATTTCCGATTAATTGCTGTTGAGTTTGAGAAAGTTCTTTTGCATACAAGTTTTAAAGCCTGTGAGGCAGGTGGTGAGGGTGGAATAATTAGAGGAACAATTAATTGAATTTATCAATTGTATTTCAGAAATCTAATAATTGGTTTAGTGATTTATAATGAAAATATTTATAATGTGTGCTATTACAACTAAAATGTGAATGTTTGAATATGTTCCATATTATAAAATGTTATATCTCTGCTGTCCGGCCAGAACCAGCTAACTCCAAAATGGTAATTGTTCAGGAAATGAAAAACAAAATATAAATTTTTCAGAAAATGAAGAAAACCTTATATTTTTAAAACAAAGCAATACTGCCTCATCAAACTTGGTATTGTGACTTTATATATTATCAGATACTTGCATGTGTCATTATATTATCACCACTTTACCCAAATCCAGCTCAAGTGGAGTTAGGAGGTTTTGTCCATCATTGAGTGGAGTTAGGAGGTTTTGTCCATCATTGATAAGAACAGCTGACAATGAATCTCAAAGCTCACAACACATCACAACGCATTGTGAGCTTGGAGATCAGCTATTTATGGTGTGCGCCATCCTCATATACTATAGATCAAGCTGAATGCTGTACTTAAACAACTTTTATTTTAACATGCATTGGAAACATCCATGGATCTAACTGTTACCACTGTTGTTCTTCTACAGTTGAGTACAACAAACAATTCTGCCTCAATACTCAATACTAAATGTATTTAGCAAAAGCAATCATGGCACACCAACAATAAATAAATGGCATATCAATAAAAAATACATTCATGAATAATAGAATCTGTAGCCTATCAAATCTGTAGCCTACTGCACTAACAATAACAACCACAGTTGCATTTACCTATCCATCAACATTTTATTATTACACTGTTGTGTGTTGTGTGTTGCCTAAACCTTCCAGTCACTGGGTTGGTGAAAACACCCCGCAAAACGGTGACCAGAGCCGAGAGCAACTGACAGTTCACTTAAAGTCTCTGCTAAAGGTGGAGGGTAAAGAATGAATGCAGTCTGACATGAGTGATATTCAGTCACATCCTGCATATTGATTTAACGCTGAAATTACACAGTGAAAACTGTCCAAATTTATATCTGACAATTGGTCAAAAAGAAAGTCTAAATTACGTTTTTTTTTTAAATCTGTAGTATTTATATTTGACAATTGGCAAAAACCCTGTATATATAGTATGCAGCAGTGGGTGAGCATGAGAGGAGGGGGGAGTTGTTTGTTTTTGACGGACAGTTTGAGGATCCAATGGAGTTGGGAGTTTTCGTCAGAGGCGCTTTTTAATACTTTTCATAGGTTATTATAAAAAAAAACTTTACACAGATGTAAAGGGGGTTCAATAGCATTGATTTATGAAAAAAAAAAAAAAAACCTGAAAATGGAGTTAGCTGGTCCCGGCTGGACACCGACGATATACAATATTATAAATTATGTTTTTGACTGCTGCTTAAACAAGCAATTTTAGGATTTCTGTTTAGGTTCACGTATGATGATTTACCATCATTCTATACTTATAATGTATTGTCAAAATTAATAACATAGATTAATCAAATAATGTATAAAAATAATCATTAGTTGCAGCCTTAGTAGAGAGTAATATAGTATGTTGATATCATGCTTTTCTCATTGTTCATTAAAATATGTGAACCAAATCGGAGAACTTGATATTGTAGCTGAGTGTTACTTCAATGTCTCAAGATAAATTACTGCAGCAGACATGATGTCATGTGTAATTGAACACTGACCTCTGTCTGTTCTAATTATCTGTGTAAATAATATACTGTATCCCTCTCATCAAACAGTGTTCCTCTTTTAAACGTTTGTTGTAATTTAGTTCTGAATTCAGTTATTAGTCCTGAATCTAATGTCTTCGCTGGTGTTTGATTTACCGTACAGTGACTATTAAATCCTTTTAGACTGTCAAAGCACGAAAGGCCATTTTTAAATTGTATTCACCAATTTCACCACAATGGAGGTGCTCTATCATGTTTGGCTGGTTTTTAACCCTGGGTGACTGAAGCATTGCTCAAAATGACTGAATGTCGATGGAGCGCTGCAAACAGGAATTGAAAGGAAAAGGGACAGATGCAGATCCTGCCAGGAGTGATGGCTGTGACACAACACTTCCTCAGTGTCATGATGATGAGTGTCACTGTGCAGCAGGCTTCTGAACCACATAGAGATAACTCCAGAGTAGCAGCAACCTGATATAATATCCACCCCATTTAAGCTTTGAGCAGTCAGAGCATAGAAACCCTATAACCATGACTGATAAAACCATGCCCAATATGTTATTCAGATAGCATGTTATTGCCAGACTGCTGTTCCGGACGGCCTATAATAGCAAATGTGTGTTACTGACTGACTGACTGACTGACTGACTGCACTGACTGATTCACTCCCTCCCCATTATTGAAACACATGTATGCAAGAGCACTTGTTTTTAGGTACCTGTATGCGGACTAGTTGAGTTTTTCTACGCTTAGGTTCCTACTAGTGTAGAATGATTATTTCGTTAGCCTGTCTTTTGGCCTGTTAGAGGTGCTTTATGCAAACTGTAATGTACATTATTCTCTACACCTGGTGATCTGTACCTGGTAGTGGTAAATCTTACACGTGGCATTAATCGTCTAGATAGTGCCACAGTGCTAATTCTCCCACATGGTGCAGGGTATTTTGTAAAATGTGTGTATGAAATTACATTGAGGTTTACAGTCACTTGATCGCATGAACCAAAGCGTCCCTATTCTGGGCACAACATAATTGGCAAACACATGGCGAAAATAAGTGAACAATCGGTGCAAACAGCAGATCTACAAGCTGACAACGCGCTGCGTTGCGAGTGTGATGGATTGTGAGCTTGTAGATCTATTTTAGCAAGTTCCTATTTTACATGGCAATCACACTGATAAGCATCGAACGCAGTAACAAAGTCCCTCAATACCAAGAGAGGAAACTGACGTGCTTATTTGGCAACAGCCACAAGATGGCAATGCAAGAGCCTGAAAATGTTGCCCTGCATCTCACTGCCTTTCAATAAGGAAGAAGAATTTCCTGGAACCAATGGGTAAAAAGAGTCCAGTACCATTTATGTACAGAAAGTCATCGGTCACACAGGTTTCTCTGACAGCCGCTGTTCCCCACAGGCTGGCTGTGTCAACCTACTATGCTGAAGGAGAGAAGATGAAGGGAAAGACGGTAACACTTCTCTTCCTTGATCTTTTTAGTCTTCTACAATAAAGATTGAACACATACTCTACCGCCACACAGCAAATGTAGTCTCTGGAGGAAATAACGTTCCAGTCTTTCCATCCAGAGCCATTGCTAACCAGCCTCCAAAGGCTCTGCAACAGGCCTTGCTTGTAAATCTCACCATATCTCTTTAAGTAGCACTCAAGTAAAAACCCCTTGGGCAATTGAGCTGCAGTATGAGCCAGGCCTTATTAGCAACCCAAACAGTCTGCTCACTGCCCAATGTACCTTATAAAAGTCACTTAAATCCCAATAAAGGTGATAGGAAATGCTGTCTGGATGCCTAATGGCTGGCCTGGATATATTCCTGTCTCGTCTTTTGGTTAATGAACATACAGGTGTCTGTTAATAGGCACTGTTATGACTCTGGCCTAGGGGTGCCAGGGAACATAACAAAAATACAGGGGAGACGCAGTTTACAAAGAAATGTGTATCTACTGTATTAAATAATCAAAAGTAATTAAACAAATCAGGAATATAAACAGAAATCAGTAAAGTCAGTAGTGTAATGTGTGTAGGCATGAGTGGATGGTGTAGGGTGAGTATTGCATGTGTTAACATAAATGTTGAAGGAGGTGCATAGTGGGTGAGATGCAAAAGTCAAATTAACTGGGAGAGGAAAACAAACCATAACCAAATAACGTAGAGTGAAATATACCTAACATCATACTACAGTATACAGGGAACCGTCACAGCACTATAGGCAGTGGTGTAAAGTAACTAAGTGCATTTACTCAACTAGTACTTCACTATCTCAGAGGCAAATATTATACGATTTACAACACTATAATCATTTGAAAGCTTTAATTACTGGTTACTCTAGATTTATAATATTAATACAAAACATGCATTCAATGTTGAATCATGATATAGTTTAATTACAGCCCCCACCTTTACCAGCTGCAACGTTAAAGTGATGAACACATTAATGCATTACTACTGCATGGGCCACTAATGCATGGGTAATGGCCCAGTATTTTTCCATTTAGTGCTTTGAGCATATTTTGAAAGCCAATACTTTTGTACTTTTACTCTAGGATGTTTTTAAATATAGGACTTTTTCTTGTAACAGAGTATTTCTAAATTGTGGTATTGCTAATTCTTCCACCACTGTTAATAGGACACGACAGCTGTAATAGTTGACGCTGGATCTACAGGCTCACAGTTGTCAGCGCCACATGTGGTGTTTGATCAGCGTGGCATGATTATGTGTCTTCAATTGGTCGTGCTGGCCTTTTACATGTGTTTTGTTTGAATATATGTTGCCACTGCAGCAACTAATGTGACACAGATGCAGTCCCGGTCTGAAAGGTATAACAACATATAGGTTTAACAGGTCTTGTCTAGGCAGTTTGTGTATTATAAGCAGCAGATATTCCGTATTTTTTGTATCAAAGAATATTATTTTAATGAACATGGCAGAGTTTGTGGGACAGAATGGGAAAAAATAACTTATTTCACCTCTTGCACACAGCTTTGGCATTTAATGAAATTCCTCTTCTAAGCAAGAACAGCATTTCCAGAATTCTGCTGTGCTTTACTTTTTCTATAGGAAACAGCAAAGTTGATGTAAATATTACATCAAACCTTCTGGAAATATGCAGGTGTATGCACATCGCTAGAAAAGGAAAGGAAGTCCGAATAAGATTTAAACCCATGTTTGTTTGCACCCTGCACACTGTATAGATAGAGCAAGCCCCAAACTGACATGTATTAGGCCTGTGGACCCCATTTGAAATAATTTGAGCCAGGGACCCCCGTAAGAGAAGAATCTGTGATGTTGCTACATTAGATTTAGTACAGAATTCTATAACTGTCTATTACTGGGCAGGGCTGGATTAAGAACAGAAGCGCCCTGGGGGCTACACCTAATCAAAGGACCCTCCTCAAAATGATCACACTTTTTCTGAGGCTCTCTCATGTCTCACATGTTTAAGTGAGTAGTGGCTCAGTTCAGCTATAAATTGTTCCAGACAATCAAGTTAGTGCAAGTTGAAAACATTTTATCGTCTACTCAGACTTTTGTGAGCCCCCCAGACAGTTTTTAAGTTGGTTGATTCAGTATTTAGATATTTGATATTCATTTTATCAGACACGCCCCCTTCCTATACAAACCCATTGTAACTATGCTATGCACCCTTTCAGAACCATGGACAGCGACAGAGGGTCAGAGATGAGAGAAGAAACCAAAAGGCTGGTGTTCCAGTTGAAATGCGTGAAATAAAGGCCACCTATAATTGCTTTCAATAAAGTAGACCAACTAGTTTTTCAAAGCAAAGTTATGTGCCGATAAGAGCATCAATACTACAGGCAGTTGTTTAATGTTCAGTTCAGTAGAGTTGCAATCGCCTGGTTATTGAGCTGACTGTCCTAAACAGCCGCTCCTTCCATTCATCACAAAATTTCTGGATGAAGTCCTTCTCAAATGCCAATTGAATCAGCTGGACTTTCCGTGGATGCAACACGTTTAATTAAAACCTATTCATTCAAATGGGGTTTTATATTTGTGTGATGCCATTTGTTTCACTGTTGTTTCATTATTTACTTTTTTCTCCTTCATCACTTGCCCAGTTAAGCGGGAATATTGGCCAATGTTTTCTCTGATTAATCAGACACCGGCGCCTGTTTGCTTTGATGTTGCCTGCCGATTGGGGCTCTGCAGGGAGAGGGTAACTTTAATCTCACGCACCAATTGCAGAATAGGGCCTGTGACTTTGATCTCCCTCATGCAAGAACCAAGTCATTTTCCACTGCAATGCCACTGTGGCTGGTAATATTGGATTAAAAACTTGCTATTTACTTCTGCTGTCCGCTCATGTATGGCCTAAGGTATGGATGAGGCACATGCTGCAAAAGGAGATATATCGAGAGGTGAGGCAAATCAACACAGCAACCGAACATTATTCTTGTGGTTATCAGAGCTCACACAGTGTATGAGCCGTGGCTGGATGATGGATAACATGTCAGCGATATTGCACCTCTTTGAGGCCCAGCCATGTTTACATGCATCAAACCAATGTAATAAGTTTGATTTATTATTATAGGTTGCAGGGGTTTTGTTATGTGTACTGTATGTGTATATGCCAAGGACACAATGATAATCCATTAGTTCATTCATGAGCAGATATCATTGAAGTTGTGAAAATAACTATTTGTAAAGTATTTCAGAATAGAATCAAAGGAATAGAAAAACAGAGGACAAGCAAAAGCAGTGAAAACTACAAAAAGTGCTCCTCGGAGCACAGGTCTCCGCCAGGTCAGGTACGTTATTGTGGCCTCCTGGTGGCGCTATAATAGGCCAATGTGAAAAGGGTGCCATTTGTTCTTAGGCCTTTCACGGCAATCGGACACTGCATTCATGATTTGAGGCATTTTGTGCCAAAAAATAGTTTTGCTAAAGTAGACCTGCTGGTGGCGCTATAACAGGCCAATGTGAAAAGAGTGGCATTTCTTCCTCGGCCTAGTGGGAATGTGCGTGTGAAATTTCATAGAAATCGCAAGCTGCGTTCATGATTTGAGGTATTTTGTTCAAAACGGTCCAATCCTGCAAACATTAGAAGCCAACCTCAACCAATCAGGATGGAATATGGAAAATCGGACAGATCCGTGTTGATCACATGACTATAGAGATACTGTGTACTGATTTGCATGATGTTTGAATAAAATCAGTAGGAGTAATACGTATAAAAAATGGGTTTTGCACAAATCGGCCTCCTGGTGGCGCTATAGCAGGCCTATGTAAAAAAATCCAGGGAGTGTGTGTGTGCACAGTTTCGCAGAAACCGGGCCCACGGTGCCGGAGATTAGCTGCTCACAGACAGATGGACACGCGGACACACAGACGGACGGACAGGGTGCAAAACATACTCTCTCACCATGCCTTTCGGCCTGGTGGAGACAATTGCAGATATGTATGTATTGTGGAGTATCACTAGGACACCGTCCGACAGGTAAGCACCTCACCAGGGAGAAGCAGTGGGAGAGAGGCAGAGAGAGGCCATGTAGACAGCAGCGCAGCCTGGGACACGTCATAGAGGGGCGGTACCTACCTGTCCTCATCATGAATCAACCGCAACTCCGCACACCTGCGCTGGCCAGCTAGGTGCGGTCACCAAACATTAAAACACAGCCGCTCTGCCTCATTCTCCACTGGCTCCCCTGGTGACTGGACGGGTGCTTTCGGGCGGTGAGTGTGAACCTCCACTAAATTCCCTACACCAAGTAATGACGTTGTGTGTGAATTTGATTACTAAAAGAATGTCTCTTTTATGTTTATAGGCAACCTATGGAACGCACTAAAATGCATGGAATGTGAATGTGAATGGAAAATACCCCGACCCCGGGAAGAACCTGTGTTGGAAACTTACCTTATGATTTGTGATTTGTGAATTATGATTTAAAAACAAAGAAAAGTAATAACAAGGCCTTCTGGGCACAACCGCCTTTCAATAAATACCCTTTATTGGGCTTGTACCCTGCCTAACTGTCTCTTGACCTTGATCAGTGTCCCACAGTATGTACACTACTGATATACACTAATATGAACTGATATACTGTACACCGATACACCGATATGAACTGGTATGGACTGATAGAACTGATATACACAACCCTGCTGGTATGAACTGATATACATAAACTGCTATGAACTGATTCTGCACATTCACATAATGAACTAATAAAACCCAACACTGATATAAACTGATAAACCCAACACCGATATACATACACTGATAGTAACTGATATACTGGGCATACACTGATATGAACTGACATACTGTAATACAATATGTAGTAACAACTGCGAGTTGGATGCTTATAGTTTATTGGTGTTCCAAGACTATACATATTACATAATGAGTGGAAGGTGATGCCAAAAGTGCAACCAAACTTCTTGATTTGTACAATAGAGCACATACAGTAATTTGACACATTAACATGTTGAGCTTTTGCTGACTTGGCTGCTCCTTCCATGCCATTGTTCCAAACCACACAGTAACATATGCTCTGAACTATTATCGTTCCATTTGACAGAATCTGACATCAGCACTTAAATATCTGCCAATCCAACTCAGACACAACTCAAACACAAAGTGACTTATTGAGGAGCAGAGAAAAGAAAACACTTTACCTGTGAGATGAGATGACAGGCGATTGGATGGGTGGCTGTGTGGAGGGGTCAACCATTCTACACAAATGTGTGCCGTTCCACATGCCAAGCAGAACAGAAGATTCTGGGTGTTCAAGAACTGTGAGGGTAAAGAAAAATAGGTTTGAGAGGAGATGATAAGAAGGGTTTAAGAAAGAGATGGATTTCAGACAGGATTTCAGACAGAACCAGATGGACAAGACAAAGATCAGGTCAAATATCATCAGTGTTCAGACACCAGAGATGGAAGAGGTGTTAAAAGGCCACTGAGAGAGGCCAGAGATCAGGCCATATTTCATCAGTGGAGTAGGGAGAAGTGGTGAAATGTCACTGGAGAGAGCAGCCTTTTGATGCTTAAAACAGATTGTCAATACTCACTGTGTTGACCTGTTTACAAAGAGGACAAGTGTTAGAGCCTGTCATACAATCAGAACAACTTTCTCATGCCTGGCCAAAGGGCAGAGGCTTACAGAAATCCCCAAATACCTACGCGCGCGCGCGTGTGTGTGTGTGTGTGTGTGTGTGTGTGTGTGTGTGTGTGTGTGTGTGTGTGTGTGTGTGTGTGTGTGTGTGTGTGTGTGTGTGTGTGTGTGTGTGTGTGTGTGTGTGTGTGTGTGTGTGTGTGTGTGTGTGTGTGTGCGCGCGTGCGCGCCCTGTGCGTGTTCTGTTATCAAATGTGTTGCTGTTGGCTTTGATGACAGCAGCAAGGAGTCTGTAAAGAATGGCAGTGTTGAAGAGGCATGCAAGGAACAATGTAATGGCAGGGTAAAGTTACTTTGTGAATCTGAGCACACCACACATTGCAATTATGCCAACAAAATGTTTATGGCTGCAAACCTGCAACTTCTAAATAATATACAAGTAAACCTATTACTAACAAAGAAGTGCTAAAAGACCAATATACCAATGGGTGTTATAGCTCTATGCTCACAAATACAGTAAATATCGCAAGGGATAGTTGCATGACGTTTTGGCAAATAAATACTGTAGTTTCACTGGCGATTAGAGTCTCATAGGATATTCTCTAGACTGTAGGAGTGCTAATTACAAACAGCTTCACCAGCTGCTTGATGTTTCTCTTGATAAAAGTAAAGGACAGTGGCAGATGACCAGAGAGACCTAAACCACTAAGCATGTCAGAGATGTATTGTAGCATTAAGCTGTTAGGGCTTCATTGACCAGAAGCGGAAGATTAACATAGATGCTAAAGCTCACTGGAAGCCAATAGTACAATTTTCTCTCCAAGGTGATTACTAGCATTTTGGACTGAACCCTTTCACTTATGGATGTTAACGTTTACAAATCAAAAAGATAGAGACAAATGTACAGCTGCTGATTTATAGCCAGCTCATTCTTTTAGCAGACAATTCCTCTCTCTTGTCCAGCGGTGCTGTGTGTTTCCCTCCCAACACAGACATCTGTCCTCATCCATCACTGCTGAGGTTTGATCCAGTCTGCCCCAAAGATGGATGATTTCACTTTCCTTAGACTCCTCTTCCCCCACAGCTAAATGGTATGGTCCAAACCACACAGGATTATCAGATAGGGGTAAGTCATTAACTGACACACACACACACACACACACACACACACACACACACACACACACACACACACACACACACACACACACACACACACACACACACACACACACACACACACACACACACACACACACACGCACACGTACACACGCACACGTCACATACACGGATATCACATACACATGCGTGCATCAATGTACACTTTCAACACAAGGTCTCCGCAGCCATCTGGCTCAATGCAAAGGAAACGCTACAAAACAGCTCACCACGGTACTGTTGTAGTGACGTTTTGACTCCACTTCACAACTTTCATAGTTGCTGGATTGGCAATAAGGAGCAGCAGCAGGTGGTGTGGGTTAATTGCCCTCGGTGAGCAGCGTTGTGTCTTGTCGCATGTGGAGTGGCGTATGGCTGAAGAACAGCGATCAATCAGTTCCGAGAACACTCCTGCTCTCTCTCCTCTTCCTCCTGTTTCTCTGTCACTTTTCTCTACAAGGTTCCCACACATTTTTAACAATTAATTTTCAAAACTTTTCCATAACTTTTCCAAAGTATTTCACCCCATTCCCACGCCTAAAACAATCCTACAGTGCAATAATGAGGCTCTTACACCAGTGTGCTGTGCTATTAACGAAGACTGACTCAAGGCGTCACTTGACAAAAAGAACATCTTACCATGTTACATATTTCACATAATGTTAGACAAAAACAATGCCTATCCAAACAAAACATTTGATGTATTCCAAACCTTGGAAAACAGTTTTTCAAATTTCAAAATATTTCCAGGAATTTCATGACTGTGGGAACCCTGTCTATTTGTGACAAACACAGAACAGTTTAGTTGATTATAAAATTGATTACAATTTTCCCACATTGATATGCACTTCTCGATTATTCATTTCATCCATAAAGTAATCGATAGAATAATCGCTAAGAAAATACCAAAAAGACACTACACACACACACACACACACACACACACACACACACACACACACACACACACACACACACACACACACACACACACACACACACACACACACACACACACACACACACACACACACACACACACAAAACACAGCTCCACAGATCTACTAGACCACTTAATTTTTTTTATGGCAGATAATTCGCCAATTAACATTGTTGCATATATACCCGTAGAAGGCTTTAAGCTGCCCTGAGACCAGCATTGCGAAACTGCCCTCAGAGCAGCACATTAATGTTGTGGTATGTATACAGATGTGCCACTTCAAAACTTCACACGTTACTGTTCTTTCCCTGAAAGTGCCCTGAAAAGGCATGTTTTCCTCCCTGTTCTGCCCTTAAAAACACAATGTTTTTCCCCTGAAAAGAAGTTGTCACTACACACCCCCGTTTTTCCCTTCAACAGACATCCATATACATGAGAACAAAAGAATGGGTGTCAGACTCATTGTGAGGCGAAAGGTGATTTGAAGAGGCCCTTGACCAGTTGCTCAAATTAATTAGCATCATAAAAGCAGTGATCATCAAAATAATTCACCATTTTAAATGCCCTTCTTTGTCCCTCTTATTGCCCTGGGAATTCCCTGAAAGTTTACTGTCTTGCCGATGGCAGGACATGTGAAGTTTTGAAATGGCACATCTGTATCATTTAAGCTGCCCTCAGAGCAGCAAATTAATGTTGTGGTATGTATATCATTTAAGCTGCCCTGAGACCAGCATTGAGAAACTGCCCTGAGAGCAGCAAATTAACATGGTTGCAAATATATACCTGTAAAAGGCTATAAGCTGCCCTGAGACCAGTATTGAGAAACTGCCCTGACAGCAGCAAATTAATGTTGTTGTATATATACCTGTAGAAATGCTGAAACCAGCATTGAGAAACTGCCCTGAGAGCAGCAAATTAATGTTGTTGTATGTATATCATTTAAGCTGCCCTGAGACCAGCATTGAGAAACTGCCCTCAGAACAGCAAATTAAATTTTGCGGTATGTATATCATTTAAGCTGCCCTGAAACCAGCATTGAGAAACTGCCCTCAGAGCAGCAAATGAATGTTGTTGTTGTATGTATATCATTTAAGCTGCCCTGAGACCAGCATTGAGAAAGTGCCCTGAGAGCAGCAAATTAACATTGTTGCATATCTATCTGTAGAAGGCTATAAGCTACCCTGAGACCAGCATTGAGAAAGTGCCCTGAGAGCAGCAAATTATTTTGTTGTATGCATATCATTTAAGCTGCCCTCAGAGCAGCAAATTAATGTTGTGGTATATATATCATTTAAGCTGGCCTGAGACCAGCATTGAGAAAGTGCCCTGAGAGCAGCAAATTAACATTGTTGCATATCTATCTGTAGAAGGCTATAAGCTACCCTGAGACCAGCATTGAGAAAGTGCCCTGAGAGCAGCAAATTATTTTGTTGTATGTATATCATTTAAGCTGCCCTCAGAGCAGCAAATTAATGTTGTGGTATATATATCATTTAAGCTGGCCTGAGACCAGCATTGAGAAACTGCCCTGAGAGCAGCAAATTAACATTGTTGCATATACATACCTGTAAAAGGCTATAAGCTGCCCTGAGAGCAGCATTGACAAACTGCCCTGAGAGCTGCAAATTCACATTACAGATTTGCCTGCCAGGAAATGACCCCCCCCCCCCCCCCCCCCCCCCGAAGAGGCAGAGGGGGGCTCCTTGAGTGCGGTACCGGCCTGGACTTGGACTTGGGGTGCCCGGCATATTCAGGGCCTGGGGGAACACATGTGTAGGGAGACTGGTGGGTGACCAAATGCCAACTCGGCTGGGGTGTGGAGCTCATTTCCCAGCAGGAGGGCCGGTGTGCCGGCTGTGTGTGTGGACTCCTAGTGGAACAAAGGACACGCGCATGTGACAGCTCCCCACGACGTCATCGCCCAAACACGGAAGAAGCAGGAAACAATTAGCACACGCTGGGTGAGCAGCTCAATTGAAATGAGTAGGCCAGGACCCTAGGGTCTTATTATAACTATGGTCTGGAGCCGTGTGGATCTCCATAGGCGACATTATCAATATGATATCATCATTATTGGTTATGTGAGAGCCACCTACTGTAGCCTGGCATTGGCCAAGAGTGATAACGTGGATTCACTCTCACGTTCCTCCCCAGTATCAGTCTGGACTTCGACCCATGATTTTGATGCTTTTTACTGTTGTACGGACAGCAGTTGAAACTCAGTCACTGATTGGCCCGATCATTTTCTGATTTCTCATACTCACTCCCTATGGGCCGAAGTCCAGACTGATACCGGGGAGGAACGCGAGAGTGAATCCATGTTATCAGTCTGGCCAATGCCAGGCTAAGAGCCACCATGCTAGGGCAAGAGAAAAATAAAGTACAGTAAAAACAGACACACATTGGCAAAGTAATAGGGCCGTGCTCAGAATCAGAATCAACACGCTCTAGCCCCTCTTTGGCCTTATCTGTGCACTCACATTCAAGTATGACCCAATATGTTGGTAAAAACAATGTGAGGAGTTACTTCCTTGGCCTTCCGGCAGTGTGCACAAGAAATGTGGTGCTGATTGGAGACATTTTGATGTTGTTTTTACATTCTACCCCTTATCTCTGTATTTCCACCTCAACCTTTCTCTTCAAAGCACCAAGGCAGGTGCCTGTCATGCCTGATGAATCAAATAGACTGCAGCCAAGGCGTTGGGGGTCTCTGTCATTTCCCCAGCATAAAACAACAGAGAACCTCTTGATCTCTGAAAGAACAAGCAATAACTTTTTTAAAGATCATCCTGGGTGAATCACAGCTCTGCTGGAAAGATTCACCTGCCTACAACGTGTTCCAACACAGTGTTGCAATGTCATAGCAGAGGCAACTTAAAGGTCCACTTCACCCATTTTCTACCTTCATGTAATTGTATTTGAAGTATGCTTGATTGACAATGAAGTTCTTTCTGGACGTTTCCAGAACATTTCAAACACTGCAGGCGAAAAAGGAGTTTTGTCAGGTAGGAATTGAGTAGAGCCGCTTTGTTATAGGAAATTAACAGCTAATTGGAAGCAAATTTCTCTTCTCTAAATGGGTATGTACATATGTCATATGCGTTTCATCGTGAAATCATGGCCTGCCTGCCTGCATATGCTTGAATATTGTCGAACTTGTCGTCAAAGAAACACAAAACTTGCATCAGGCGAAATTATATGACTTATTTGAGACCCAACGCAACAGTCTACTGTGGAGCTGCGAGCTATAAAATGTACAGTATGTCCAATGCCATTTGACACAAGTTAAATGCAGATACATAATCTTCAAGTGCATGGGGAAGATGAATGGAGAACAAAGCGACTCGCTGTCATTTTGACTCCATCATCCTCAGTGGGCGGTCACTTTGCTGAGAAGGCTACACCACCTATGCCCTGTGTAAAACCCTCACAAAATAATAAAACAATTCTATTATGCGTCTTCATCAGTCTGAAACTTTAAAACATGAACAGCTACTCTTCCTATTGTTTTAGAACAAGAATTGTAATAACATATAAGGCGTCTTTTGTTCTCACTGATCTCTAGCCAAACCCCTGGCCCTTGCCACTGTCTCTAATGTGTCACATCACTGTCTACTATGTGGGCCATTACCACTGTCTCTACTACGTAATATGTGGTTCCTAGGCATGGTCTCTACTATGTGGGCTTTAGCGACCGTGTCTACTATGTGGGCCCAAGCCAGTGACTCTATTATGTGGGACCTAACCATTGTCCCCTATAGACAGTGTCTATGGCCCACTTAACAGACTTGCTAGGGTCCACAGAGTAGATACAGGGGTAGGGTGCACATAGTAGAAATGGTGGCTAGGGCTTGCATAGTAGAGACTGTGTAGCTAGGTCCCTATATCAATACAGAACATGCCTAGAGTCATACAGTAGAACAAAATTATGGCGAGCCCTGCATATCAGCATAGACCATGGCTATGAGACCCCATAATCATTTGAAACTGGGAGCCATGGGGCCTGTCAGTGTGATATTTATACTCTATGTTGCAAAATGCATTGAACATGGATGCAGTACTTGAATATTTCAGGCACCTTTTGGGGTCCCCAGGTTCGTGGGCCCCCAGGTTCGGGGGGACATGACCGTTCCGTAAACAGGTCCTGCACATTAATTATAAGTGTGCCATAGCATTATCTGAGAACAACTTTTTTTGTCCATGCATATTTGTATCCAGACTGACACACACAAGGCCTACAGTCTCACTCGCATGTGATCATCTACGAGGGCTGACATGAATACAAAATAATCTTTTTGACTTGGTTCATTCACAACCCCCCAAAAAAAACATCATTTGGACGTTGAATGTACAAGTGCAGAGCAAGCAGCAATTATTAGTTTTCCCTCCCTGTATGTGTGTATACACCAGTAAACTTGCGGGAGACGCGACATATTCAGAATTTCACGGCTGGTGTCTTGTGAATAACACCTCAAGCTGCTGTGTGGCCTCAAAATGACCGGTCAGCCCTTCAGTGACCCGTTTCTTTCACAGCTTTGACAGATCATTTTGCTCTGGGTGTGAAATACATCCAGTGAAAGGTTAAAAAAAAGAAGGTGGAGAGACTGACAGATTGTCTCAGCTGCAGAGAAAAGAAGAGAAGACATCACGACTCTCCCGTCAGGCTCGTCCACACGGCTTCTCCCTGGTCGTCAGATTTCGGGGAGCGGCCTTGTGTGTGTGTGTGTGTGTGTGTGTGCGTGGGTGGGGGACCCCTGAGCTATGGACCCCTGAGCTATGGACCCCTGATGCAGCATTGTGACCTTGTGTTCCTTCTCTGTCTTTCTCCGTCTTAATATCCGTCCCCAGGTCCGTCCACTGTCGGCATTGTTTTCATCCCTCACCTGTCATTTCCTGCTCCCTTCCTCTCTATGTGCAACACACTGGAAGCAGGATTTATTCAAGAACGTGTGATATATTGAGCACCTGAGTTACGCTGAGCAGTATGCCAGAACTGCTGTTTGCAGAGACAAGCATGTTGCCCATGTTAGCTGCCTGATGTACATAATAATGGATGAATAAGCTACTGCCTGCTGTTTAATTTGTCTATTTTTTTTATCTATCTCCATATGTTACAGCGCATGGCCTAATTTGCATCATAACATGTACATTTAATATAAAGGCAGCAGGAGAAAATGACTGTTAATGCCTTGCACCGTATGATACTGCCAAGGCAGGAGCTACTATATTAATTAGTGGCAATATCAGACATAGCCATGTGACTTTTGAATGTCTTATCACTATACGTTCTTGCCTGTAATAAACTGGCTTGTGTACGCATCATACTATACGTACATACACGTTATCTATGATCCTATACACACACCACGGGGTAAATGCTGGTTATGTGGGCCAGTGAAGGTAATTTGAATGAAAGTACAGCATCTCACCAAACTTTTAATATCACCATTAATGAATTCCTCATGCATCTCTCACAGGCTCATCTGTCACTACCTATAGTCAGTCTCAGGTCTCATACTGCCAATGCCCATTTCAGACTATGGCAGAGAATACAAATTTCACAATCACAATTTCATGTCTTATGTGTACTAGTCTGGGAGTCTTCGGCTTGGATCCTGGACAACAGGGGCGCGGCCACTGAGTTCTGATTCAAATCAACAGCCAATGAAGAAAAGGGGGCGGGATCCACATGCAGTGGGTGTTGCATCTAAATAGGATCGACGGGAAGCAATTTCCCCTTAAAAAATTCTGCCGCCATTGTTGTGTACTGCTGTTTGCCTCTCGTCGGACTTTTTAGACGAGTTGCACATCTCTCAGACCGGTAAGAGGCGTGTCCGCTCAGATTCTGAGCGTAAGTTACATCCCGCCCACAAATACCAGGGCTCTGGCCCAGAAGTTCCTCGCGACCTCGCCAGAGCTGGCGAAAACTTCTGGGAACTCAGATTATATGTGTACTACTCACTTATTGATGTGTACTTTATTATATTCCTCCAACACTGTGTCCTTAGTAACAACTAGAAACCACTAAGGAATTCTTTAACATGCCTTTGAGGTCATTGTTTTTGAGTATTTAGGCATGATGAAATGTTGTATGGTACGATATGTTAATTAATACAATATAACTAGCACATATGCAGTAGTAAAACGATGAGGAGGGGAAATAATTTGGGATTTTAATTGGAATCAAATGAAGAGCAAAATGATTGAGCTCCGAGTTATTTACCACTTTGGAACATTTTCAGAAGAATGAGTGAATGGAAACGTCTCTCTCTCTCTCTCTCTCTCTCTCTCACTGTGTGTTTATGAATGCAGCCCATGTTTTATGTTTTCTTACATTCTTCTATAACTGAGCTGGAGTTAATGGAACTGCGGTGAGGGTAATGTATAGGCGAATGTAAGCAGACAGATGGTGAAGTGTAATTACACGTTTCTGGGCTCCTGAGAGAGGGACGCACGCCACAAAGGAGAGTTCAAGAAAGCAAGAGAACACTATCCGTCATGTGAGACAATAGTCTGAAAAGAGTGGGGGAAAAAAATCAATCACGCGGGATTACACAGGAATCACGTTCTCTTAAAAATGCCTTTTTACTCACAATGCAGCCATCTTCTTTGGCATGTTCTGAAAGGGATGTGGTCGTGAAGCGCTGCGCTGAAAATACCAGATCTACGAGCTCACAACGCATCACATGTTGTGAGCTTGTAGATCTGCCAAAGTATGTTTGGCTATAAATTAAGCATAACAGTTAGTAACCTATTCTTATTGTCTCTCCTCCTCTTCTCTCTCTCTCTCTCTCTTTGGAGAGAGAGAGAGAGCTCTAGATGGTGAGCTCTAGCAGTCACATTGGGAAGTAATTACCACAAGAGGGGAAATATGATTATTGAACGACAGAGCCGATAATGAGCGTACATCGATGGGAATGTTGAAGTAGTGATCATGGTGTGCAAATGTATCTCAAACACATAGCCTACTACTGTATATATATATATACAATACTCGATTTGTAAACAAACAAACAAACAGAGGGGTGAGACATTTTCTTAACCATTATAAGCCCTATACACTTTGTCATACAACAAAAATATTAACAGAAAGAAATAGCTGCATATCATGTTGGTGCCCCCAAGGCACCATTTTAGGTAATCTGTTCTTTTTATAACTGTATATGTGAACGACATGAAGTCAGCCTGTGATTGTAACCTGTTCCTTATCACCTTCGGTCTCATTATGTTGGGAAAATGCTGGGAAAATGTGTGGTTACTTTAATATACAACTGAACTGTCATTGGCAAATATCACTCGAATAATGTATTTGATTATATATGTTTTTTTTCCTACTGCTTTCACTTTTATTGCATTAATTCCCCCCCAACCCCCTCCACAAACACACGGGACAGGGGACAAGTTTTGAGGCAAGCCAGTCAGCTTAGCATCACACAGCTCCAAAGAAGGAATATGAGGCCATGAAGTGAAGACAGAAAGCAGACGGATGTGCCGTCTGATCCAAAATCAATAACGAATGACTTCCATTTCAAAACAAGATGAGGAGCGTGGTTGTTGATGTGCAAGACGTGGAGTTGATGTATGGATCATGAGGCTGTGAACGTCCATCACTGAGACAGGGGAATCTGATCCGCCATCAATAGATATGACAAATGGCTGACAAGGCCAATAGTGCATTAATATCATATTGATAATCAGATCAGAAGTGAGGAGCAGAGAGGGGGAAGTAAACAGAGGTTTTGAAGGAGACACATTCACCTTGCTAGCTTTCCCGGAAAGTCTCCAAAACTGCCAGGCTGACCGACAGCGTGGAGTTATCTTTGCTGTTCCTTTTGATCTATGAAGTGCAAACTCTCATTGAAAGAAACACCCATTCATTCTCTGCCACTAATGACTTTAAACACTTTCTACCTAGCAAAGATTTTTTTTTTAAATCAATTGTTTCAACATTTTCAAGTCAACGGAAATAGCCAATTTAGAATTGTATGCATTCAGCAGCAGACGCTCTTATCCAGAGCGACTTCGAGTGCAAGGTCGGAATAAGCAGAGTGAGCATGAAACAGGCAAACTATGAACCTGTCTAAATACCATGCTATCTAAATCACATTCTAAACGTGTGTGGTGAGAAACACAAAGAGTGAAGAGGTGAGTCTTCAGACTACGGAGAATAAAGTGTCTGCAGTTCTGACTATACAAGCCGATCTACAAGCTCACAGCACATTGCAACGCGACATGTTGTGAGCTTGTATGGATATTTTCGTTATTCTTCATATGACAAAGTCTAGTAGTAGTTAACCAGTGTACAATGTGTAACATCTCATGCATCTACAGGGTGTCGGCTTAGAATACATTTGAAAGCAAGACAGCTGAAAAACAGTTTGATGAAATACAGTGTTGCTGTTGGTTTCAAACATAGACTGTATAAATGAGATGGACAAACCCCCTCCGCTGCTTTCTACAGACCGAAAATGAAGCCTTTGCTGCAAGACTGTAGGTCCGCCATCTTTCAATATCACGTCAGAATGAGTTCAGACCATTATTGGTTGGGTAACTTGTCAATCAAGAGCGGGGGGCGGGGAATGAATGCTATTGGTTGTGTAGCGTGTCAATCAAATCATCCCGCCCCTCCTAGAGAATAGCCTACTTTATCGTCAATTTTATAATAAATAGAACCATAATTTAGCAAAACGCATATCCTGATGATTGAAAGGAGACTTTAAACTAGCGACTGGAAGCATATAGAATTTATGACAATTTTTATTACAGTAAGAAAATCTAGTCTAAAGTTTGTCAAAAAACCCATTCACTTGCGCTAAAATAAATTCTTTCTGAACTCACAGGTCGGCGCAGGGTAAAACAGCGCCACTCTGGCCATTTTGTCGGCCTCATCGTAAATATCTCAGCCTTGCCCCTTGGTTTCAAACAGCCAAGCGATAACAAAACAGACCTACAGAATCAAAGAAAGGCTTCTTCTAAAAATGACCTCACTGCTTACCCCAAATGGCATCTTTTACATGCCCACTAGAACCCAATTACTGTGAAGAACCAGATGATGGTAATATAGATTGATTAAAGGAAGGGTTCGCATGGTTCACAACTATTCATTGACATGAAGAGTAGAGAATATAGACTTTACATCCACGGTCGACCACAGGTACAACATATTTAAAATTGTGCTTCAGTACCCTTTCCCCTTTAAGAAAAGGTAATATCCTTTACAAGTGGAGTGTGATAGAAATCGTAGGGAGGAAATGAAAAGGACCTAATAGGGAAACGATGCTTAACACGATTAAACAATGACTATTATATTGTTTCTTTTCATTAGCTCCTGCCTTTACAGAATATTTAGTGAACGAAGGTTGGCTGTACAGTACCTTCTGCACTGAGAGGGAAGGGCATAGTCATAGTTAAAATGAATGACTCACATTATTCATATTTGGTAATATACTGTTAATATAAACATGCTGAGCAGAGCACTAAGAGATGTGGAGAGATGTGTATGAGTGTGAGAGAGCACATGTGTAAATGTGTGTGTGTGTGTGTGTGTGTGTGTGTGTGTGTGTGTGTGTGTGTGTGTGTGTGTGTGTGTGTGTGTGTGTGTGTGTGTGTGTGTGTGTGTGTGTGTGTGTGTGTGTGTGTGTGTGTGTGTGTGTGTGTGTGTGTGTGTGTGTGTGTGTGCGTGCGTGCGTGCGCGCGCGCGCGCGCGCGTGCGTGTGTGTGTGTGTGTGTGTTCACATGCGTGTGTGCATTTGTCAGGGGAGCTGAAGGGATAACTCCACCATCATTTCATCTCCACTCTCCCTGCAGCCACTTTAATGTGTTCATATAAAGACGGTATCACTTCCACGGTGCTTCCCTGTCACATAAGCCTCTCTTCCACATTTCAAACCCCCTGCAAGGCTGCAACCTCATTGCGCTGTCCACATTTCAATCTGCACTCACTATAATAGTCCCCCTCCACCAAGTTATGGGCCAATTCATTGGACCGAGCCTACTGGCCAATCTCTTTAGCAGTATGTTTTTTATTTTATTTTAAGAATACTCTCTCTGTCCTTTGCTGCTCTCTGAGACCTTGTGTGGGCTGATGATTGGACCCGTGTCAACAACGTCTCCAAGAATGACTTGACTTAACCAGCTGAGATGTGCATTACCCAGGGTGTAAATGTATGCTGGCACAATCTACAGTAACAACAAACGATTGATAAATCATAACCACACAACATGATAGTGTATGTCCTGGAGAATATCACTGTCAGTGTGGAAACGATGCTCTGTGTCTGTTTTCACAGTAGGCCGTCTGCTTCACACTGTTTTACAGCATAAAATTATTTGGTTAACTGTCTTCCCTCTGTTTTTAATTAAATTAAATTTGTCATGTTTTCTGAAATAAGGTGGTTTAGCTAATGGTGCATATCTTCCATTATTCAACTAAACACAGTTTAGAGTAGACAAAGATTATGTTCTTTCCGGTAAATATGCTGTGAAAATCTTCTCTAATGGACAGATTTACATTTGTTTAGGGATGAAAACTGGTTGTGTTACCAAAACCTGAACCTGCCTACTGGAAATGCTCATTGCCTGTGAAGAAGAAATCAAGAGCATAGAGAAATCATACAGTATAATCCAGACACAAATCCTAGGTTCCCAATCCCTATTTCATAATTCATTTTGGAAGACCTGAGGACGATTCTAAAAACGCCTTCTAAATCCTGACCTAAGTTTTCTGAAAGAAATGTTTAAAAAAAATTGCAATAAATGTATGTTGCTATATACTGTACATAGCAACAACTACCCCAAAAGGGGTTCCCGGATTGAAAGGTATAGTTACGTATAGGGGTTCCCGGTCTAAATCGGTAAAGGCCATTTTATACTTTGGCCATTTGAAAAAAGGCAATCTTCAAGCACACAATGTGTGCCTTGTGAACTTGTAGATCGGATATTTTTAAACGTTTTCAAATAAAATCATAGAATTGTGCACAATTTTGAAAAAGATTTAAAAATCTCACCTGGAATAACAACCTGGATTCATGTGACGGGGGTGTGCTCACAAGTTGAAGAGGCTGGGAGCGCCCGTTTTGTAGTGCGGGTAGCGACGAAGAAGAAAACAAGCCCTCCTTTTTCAATCCGACTGGTTTTCCAATGGTACTTCACATTATTAAATGGTGCCTGCAATGCTTCTACAAGTGACTTTGTGGGTCTATTGTCTGTCCAGCTGCAACTGATTGCAACACAAAGCTGCAGCTGATTGCAACACAAAGCTGCAGCTACTTAAACTAATTAAACACACACAGGAGGCACAGTGCAACACACATGCACCACTTAGGCTGGCACGTGTGCACGCACACTCTGGCACCACCAATTCCTCCGACCCTGTGTAGTTTCATTGAAACCCCACTTCCATGCTGTGTTCACTGCACAGTGCTCACATAGAGCAAGCTTCATTCTTCTTTAGGTCAGTAAAAGCCTTTTCCTCCCCACATAAAAGATACAATGGTCTCTTGACAACTGCCACATTATTCTCTTCTATTACAGACCTCAGGAATAATAATTATGGTGTTTAATCTGAGCGGTGGCTAGCATCCAGGACCCTGTTCCAGCTGTCACCCTCTGTTCCATTGCAGTTTTTTTTTTACGTTGTGCCACCCCAGGGCCTCCACAAAGCAGGAGAACAGACCACTGTGTCTCAGTCCCATATGTGTCTCTTCAGTGTTGTTTTATAGAATGCTGACACCTGAAAGATGCCAGGAGATGGAGGACAGATGAGAGTTCCTATACCGAGACTCCAAGTAAAACAACTGCATATTGATGGGGCCCTAACTGGAATCCTCGTGAGCTTCTAGCCAATTAAGAATGACTTCACAAAATGTGGGATCATAAAGAAGAGTTCTTTATCACCCAAACGCTCTCATAGACAGACATATTTCTCTTTCTCTCCCCTAAACACACACACACACACACACACACACACACACACACACACACACACACACACACACACACACACACACACACACACACACACACACACACACACACACACACACACACACACACACACACACACACCTCCTTGAGGACTGGGGGAAATTAATTCCTGATTTCATTCAGACAACTTGGATAAGTAGCTTACAGTAGCAAGAGCAAAATTATAAAAGCCACAGCTCAAGAGTTCCATTCACCGCTTCAATGAATGCAAGGCACAAAGCAATGTGCATGCTTTCATCACATTTAGCAATGGTTTCACAGTCTGGCTTACTATTCACATTACATTCAGGATTGTTGATTTAACTCTGAAAGCATAAGAATAAGGTATGGTACATTGACCACATTGTTGCAATATCAATTCTGGTTTGATTCCAGCTGGAGATGTGTTACAATGTCCTTACCCTTCTGCCGTCAGTCCTGTGTTCATTGTTAGGTTGTATCTGAGCCAAAACCTCCTTCTATGGACCTTGGAGAGCGGGCAGCCCCGCTCAATTTCTTTAAAATGAATTCTAGTTATCTCAAGATCACAAATTAATTATGTTGTTACCGCAAGATAGCAAACAAAATTACGTAGCTTAACTGATTTTGGTGATGATGTCACAGATAAAGGTTGCGTTATTTATTGGATGGATACTTGTCTAATTGAAAAGCAAGTTGGCAATATTTAGCAGCTAGAGGTATGGCTTAGTAGTCTGTTTAGTATAATGTTATTAATTGATAGGCAAATTTGAATGATATAATAGAGAGACACAATTCTCACTTTGTAAACCTAATTTTAAAGTTCAACAAAAGGAGACTAAGGCTACTTCGAGGATTACCAGTTGTTGTCTGGCCTACTGACATTGTCAGTTCTATTTTAGTGAAGAACCTTTTCTGTCAACATTGTTTAATCTAATTAGTCTTAGTCTTGACATGTTAATTTATCATTTTGAAATAGTTCATATGGATCCTATGTTACTTCAAATTGTCTTTTATTACTGACATTTTTAGTCATGCGTATTAATCCCGAGCAGCAAACAGGGTGTTCATTGATTGTTTTTATTGACAAAAATGCATATATGAACATAATTGTACATTTTTGTCAAAAGGATAAAACAAAAACGCTCTAGAGCTTATTTCCATTGTGGTCCTTTGAGTGCAAAGGTGTGTGTAAATCGAGTGCCATATTCATTCAGAAAGATAGAGAAAGGCCAAGTTGATGGTCAGTGTCCTGTGCTCAAAAAGTCACAGGTACAGTCCAGTATCCCAGCTTTAAAATATATGAAAACATAGCATTCCTATTCCGGGGCGAACATTTGGCGAAAATATCAGATGTACAAGGTCATAACCGACCACACCAGTTGAGCATTCTGGTGTAGAATGTGCTTCAGACTGGAATATTTTCAAGGACTATTCTGAAGCCATCCTGAGGAGTGGTGAAATGTAGAGAATCACTGATCTATGCAAGTAATTAACTGTTGAAGTCAGCTCCCATATTCACAATGACAAGCAGCCACCATTCACCTTGGGAATGAGCGACCTCATCCAGGAATGTAGAAGTGAAATAAGAGCAGCAATCATTAACAGGAGTAGAGCCATATGGTGCTCTTTGTTTTGTCCCCTCGCACCTTTTGCTGTAGAGCTGCGATGAATTGCGATGCGGGACAGTGTGCTATTTGTTACCAGAAGGATGCTCGGGGGCTTCCATATAGGGGCTGAGATATATGAGAGCCCAGCTTTCTGCCCCATTGGCCAAGAGGAACATTTCCCTCCAGACCCTCGATCAGTTGGCCAACCTCCTCTCCCCTCTGTGAGGTGTGATGCTTCCCCACAGCAGTTTGTCATACCTCTGTAAAGTATGACCCTCGGGTTGCACACGGCTGTATACTAAAATGCAGCACGCAGAGTTTGTCAGTTCACAGTATCCTAAGGAAAATATGAGCGTGTGTTGTGTTTGTACTGGTCCTTTTTAACTGCTGTGTGTTACACCTTGAGCCAGCATTACCTGCCCACGCCTAACAATGCCAACATCATCCAAAAACATCACTGTAGCATTTGCATACAAATTGGTTCCAGATCTTGAGATGGGAACTCTGCACATTCAAATGAATCAGAAATACATCTAAGAGTGCTTCATGTTTACCAAAGAGCAAATGGCAGGGAGAGAGAGAGAAGATTTAACACCCAATAGTCGCTTACAGCGTACTCTTTTTAAGATATCAATAATTTACATGTCTTTGGTGCTTCAAATTCCATTCCCAGTTGTTTCATATTCATAGAATGTTATCAAGGGAGCCTTTGGAGTTTACCACATTTTAATGGCAAATATGCTCTCCATCTCTACTTTGTTAGTGAGTGTATAGTGGGGAAGGGCGGGAGAGAGGCAAAAGAGAGAGACGCATTGCATTGCATTTAAAAGGTTCCTTCCGTGACAAAGATTTTTTCACATTTACCGACTGGACATTAAACTTACAGCTAGGTTGTCCAATGTGCCAGAGAGAGAGATAGAGAGAGAGAGAGAGAGAAAGAGAGAGACAGAGAAAAATACAGAGACGCAGTTCGGTTCAAGTTTATGTTTATCTGTATACAGGTAGGCCTACATACAGTAGGCCTACCTGTATATACCGTACATCTATAAACGTGAGTCGACTGTCTTAATGTCGGCATACATTCAACTAATTTCGAGCTGTTTAAGTCAGAGAGAGCGATGGAGAGAGCTTTAAAATGAATGTGTATGAAGACAGTAGAGATCAGTGTTGTTACAAATATGTTTGTCAATTTCACATCGCAACCTAAAAAGTATATAAATGTGTCCAGGTTTGTGTTGGCTGCTAGTTACACTGGAATTGGTGACCAGTGATCCCTATTTTGTGATTCCATGCAGTCTGCTTTGTTGACAGTATTGAGACAACCTTGGTTAATAATTAATCAAGGTTGTTTTTTGCAGTGAATCTTTGTTTGTCTATTCAGACCCTTTGCTTTGATTGGCTAGCGAGACGCATGATGAAATAATAACCTATAAATATGACCATGCACTTAAAAAAAAAAACGTTTTTTTTAAGTGAGCTTCCAGCACTGTGATGACCACTGTTGTTTCTAAATAACACCGCTCACTTCACACTGGGTGTGATTTTTATATAATAATTATATATATACGGCGAAAAGGGTGTGAATAGAATCAGCCAATCACAGTACAGGGAAAGACGAATTCCCAACCCCACTTATAGGAGCGGCTACACCGCTCAAAATTCACACCCAGTGTGAAGTGAGTGGTGATATTTATGAGTTATTAATGTCATCATGCATCTCGGTAGCCAATCACAGCACGTCCTGCGAAGTGACGTGCTTACATTTTTTACATTATTAATTTCATCATGCGTCTCGCTAGCTCAAAAAATAATCACAATGCTCACAAACATAAAACTAGAAAAGTGTGCTCAGTGGAATACATATCTCTGCCATGGCAAATCTATAATGTCAGTCATATGACTCATCTACGATGTATGACTCCATATTTGGGCAGGGCTTAAACCCAACCGACCACCTTTGACTTCCATTATGAAATCAAAGTAGCCTAGTTTCCCCTTGCCTTCAGCCTGGCAGATAAAATGTGTGGAGGTACGTCCTTGGCCTACAGGCAGCGTGCACAGGAAATGTTGTTCATTGAACAGTTTCACCAAAGTTGCCCAGCATGCTCTCTCGACCAATATACACAGACACGCTCACTCTCTCACTGTATCCGATGCTCTCTCGATCTTACTCTTGACCCAACATCAACTGATACACACAGCTTTGTCTCTCCCTTCACCAATATGCATACAAGAGCTTTTTCGGGTGACTCTCTTCTTAAACCTTAAAACGTTTTATGAAGCATTTTGTTGATAGAACAACAGTTTGTTCATAGAACTTATGTAGAACTAAAATAAGATCTTATGTAAGCATCGTCATGACACTAGTGGTACTGATAAATGCTTTTCATTCTATTCACGGTCCTCCATAAGACAATTTTAATATAGGATTATGAAACCCTCAGTGTCAGTACATCCTGTACAGTAGCACAGTACTGTACAGTGGGACCAGTGGAATGGACCAGAATATTTTGTCACATAACCCTAGCTGCTAAGATCATTTTCCCTCACCTTTCAGCCACATGGTGGTTGGGGTGGGAGAGGGAGGAGGGTGAATGCAGAGAAAAGTCAGCCGGTTGACAGCTAAATTGGTACTGCGGACCACGTGGGGGATTGTACAAAAATGCAGAGAAAATAGCAGTCTGATGGACCACTTAACCTCAGATCATTTGAGTGCAGGGCTCGGAGAGATGGCCACGGAAATGATCCGAGCGCCTTTCACCTGGATCGCCCAGGGACTGACTAATTTTGTGCAAATATTACTGTACTTACAGTACATGTTTATCACACAACTCATGCAGGTTTTGTGCTCCACAAGACACAAAATACTGTGGTCACAATGTTTTTAGCCATTGCAAAATTACAAATCCTGCTTTATAAATCTCAAACTCAAAATACAAATGCTAATCTCAAGCTTTTTTTTAATTTTTTTTAGGGCTATAAGGTTATAAGGGGGTATGACGACCATGGCATACATGTCTTCCATGAAGTTCCTGCTGTACCATATTGTACAGACATGAAATCAGGTATGGAGATATATTATGCTTGAACTTAAAGATGTTTTTATTTTAGCTTTATTTTCCCAGGTAGTCACTTGAGATCATTAATCTCTTTTTAGCAAGACCTAGCTGAAATGGCAGCTTCTAAAACACAAACATAGAACACACAAAAAGACAAGAGCATACAAGGTAAATGATTGGGATTCGGGAGGGGGGTTATTGGTTCCTTGTCCCAAAACACAAAAAGACAAGAGCATGAAAGACAATGATTGATAATATGTATTCATACACATACATATGTTATCACCAGCAGGCAGCTTGGTTTATTGCATTGACGTTTTCAGTAATTGGCCGGGTTATTGCATTGGGTGAAATGGTGGAGGAAACCATGCAAGGCAGTGAAGGCACCAACCTGCTCATCGGGAGCAGTTAGTGTCAAGGATACTTCGACACTAAGCCCTGGGTAGGCCACTCAGCCTGGTGGAGATATACGTTCCACGGAGAACCCGGTTATGCACTGAAGTTGTTTTCCACAACATTGCATGCAACCCTGTTATCAAAACCTATTTAAACATGCAATTTCCTCGCAGAGGATGATGAAATTACATGGTTTCCATGCATAGGAAATTATCACCATGAAATCACCTGCTAACACCATGAGACCAAAGAAATGTCCTCTCTCCTGTGTTTTTCATATTTTTCAAATCTTTGCAGCCTTGGAGTGTCACTCCAACCAATACAATACTGTGCAACACGTTTTTCCTTGACCTTTGACAGTAGCATTCAATTCCTCAACTAGTTGAATGAGAGACGGTGAGATCCCCGTTACTCACTTAAGTTACATCACCTTTAAAAATAGTCAAAATGTATAAATATACATTTATATGCTTGTGCTTTTTGTTAGATATGTCTGCCACACGCAAAGTTGCTGAACTGAAAACCAGATGTAAGCATGGTAAAGATTTTAACGTTTAAATGTATTAATTTATTAGACTTTACTTTACAAACACTGTATGAGGCAATAAATCCTTTGAACAATAAGTATTGGGGTCCAACAACATCGATACAGTGAAATTATGAATGGACATTGGACACAAAACCACATTTATTTGTAAAGTTACATTTGTTCACTTTTAAGTATTTGAACTTTGTTGTCAATGTTGTGTTTATCTTATTTGTTTTCTAACAAAGATTCACTTCAAACCATGCAGCTCTGATCAGGTCTACAATCAGAAAGACACAGTTTGAACCTAATTATGTAACCATATTTTTAAAACATCTTTATTGTGCTGAAAATTTCAAACAGGGTACAGAAACATTTTTTTTCTTCTTTAAAACATCTAGCTCATCACCAAGGGGACATACTTATGTACATTGTACAGTTTGAATTGAATGAAAATGATATTTCACTTTTGAATTTAAAAATGAATCCATTAATGTATGTTTAAGATGATTAGCCATTCTGGATGTCACATTTACTGCATGGGTTATGGAACTGTATGTTTTTTCAATAGATAATTGTATCTGTTCTCATGGCCAGATTATAATGGTGAGCACACACATTGGATGTTCTACTCGCAGTTTCAATTAATTCCTTACAAGATTTACAAGATAATTGTATTAAACTGTGGCATTACAGTCAAATGTTCCTTTAGAAGTTAATATGGCTTGCAATTTTGCAGACCTGTAAATTAGCACGCACACACGCGCACACACACACACGCACACACACACCCACACACACACACACACACACACACACACACACACACACACACACACACACACACACACACACACACACACACACACACACACACACACACACACACACAGAGAGAGCATACAGTATATATATACATAATCACAGGGGCAATCGCTGCTGAGGTTATCAAACCTACAGCTATGACAAATACCTGGATGATCATTCTTTTATCACATACCCATAGACTTATTTAGTCATACAGATAATAAAAATTGCATTTAATCAAAGCAGCAACCATTGCTGCCATGTTTGATATGCTGAGTTCCTTCTACAGTGAGGTCACTTTTTTCAGGGGGAAGGAAGAGGTGTGTTGCTGCTGACATCTCTAGACGTCGTTTTCCCACAGAAAATCTATTTCTCATTTTATAGAAGAGAGAAAGGCATAACGAGGGCATCCTGTGGAATAACAGTATTTGATGGGTGACTAATTTCAGTGTAACACAGCCATGTTGGGGGTTTAATTAGCAATGCATCCTGGCCAAGATGTGCCTGTAGAGTGGACGTGGTTGTTGACTCGCATCCTCTGCTCTTGAAGGGTCGATATCACAAAGTGCAGGCAAAACGCCAGGCATTTAAGAGAAATATGATTTGACAGTTCACTCTCACATATTATCCCTTTTAAATTCATTTACTTTCCCCATAGTTTACATTCTTGTCTGGATTTGAAGACTTTGTCCTAGATCAGATTTTATTAAGATGTATACGGAAAGTGGACAATAGGACCGTAAACCATAGCCTCCATAAAATAAAATAAAACAATATAAACTAGAAAAAGTGCTCCTCGGAGCACAGGTCTCCGCCAGGTCAGGTAGGCTACTGTGGCCTCCTGGTGGCGCTATAATAGGCCAACGTGAAAAGGGTGCCATTTCTTCTTAGGCCTTGCACGACAATCGGACACTGACTGCATTCATGATTTGAGGCATTTTGTCAAAAACATGTGTTTTGCTGAATTAGACCTGTTGGTGGCGCTATAACAGGCCAATGTTAAAAGGGTGGCATTTGTTCCTCAACATAGTGTGAATGTGCGTGCAAAGTTTGAACGCAATTGGACGGTGCGTTCATGATTTGCAGAATTTTGTTCAAAACAAGCCAATAATGCAAACTTTAGATGTCAATCTTAGCCAATCAGTATGGAGTATGAAAAATCAATCACATCCGTCGTGATCACATGACTATAGAGATCATGTGTACCGATTTGCGTGAAATTTGGATACAATTGGAAGGAGTAGTATAAAAAAATGTGTTTTACACAAGTCGGCCTCCTGGTGGCGCTATAAAAGGCAGATGTGAAAAATGCAGGGCAAAGGTTTTTCCTTGACCTATAGGGAGTGTGCATACAAAGTTTTACACAGATCGGTGCAATTATAGGTAAAAACACGAATCGGCCTGTTATAGCGCCACCATGAGGCTGATTTAAAAATGTTCAAATGGTAGTTCTTCCTCGGCCTAATGGGAATGTGCTTGCAAAATTTCTCGGAAAGTGCATGCTGTGTTCATGATTTGAGGCATTTTGTTCAAAACGGAGCACTCCTGCAAACTTTGGAAGACATTTTTAGCCAATCAGGATGGAATATGAGAAATCTGAAAGACCCGTTTCGTTTAATGACTGTAGAGATACTGTGTACCGATTTGTGGGATTTTTGGACAAAATCTGTAGGAGCACTGTCAAAAAATGTGTTTTGCACAAATCGGCCTCCTGGTGGCGCTATAACAGGCCCCTGTGAAAAATTTGGGGCAGAGGTTCTGCTCTGGTATCCAGGGACTGTGTGTGCACAGTTTGGCTGCGAGCAAGCCAACGGTGCCGGAGATTAGCTGTACACAGACAGATCGAATGACGGACGGACACACGGACGGACACACGGACACACGGACGGACGGACAGGGGGTAAAACATACTCTCTCGCCATGCCTTTCGGCCTGGCGGAGACAATAACATAAATATGCTAAATCATAGTGATCTTAAGTGATTTTAGGATTGACCTGATTGACCTGATTGAACATTTTTCAAATTACGCAATAATCTTTACAGATTACAGATCTATCCAAAAAACCCTGTCATTATCTTTTTTAAAGGATAAACTTAATATATATAGGCTACCACTAATACCAGCATACCACTATCAGTTTGCCAAGTTTCTCATGACAGTATGTACATTAAACCAATTCAGCCATATACATTTACTGTATATATATATATAAAAAACAAAATTAAAAAAACATGTGAAAGGCCTATGCTGGTAAATTTAGATTCATAGTTGCCATCTACTTTACCAGACTTTTTTTTGCAGAAAACTCACCATTGATGGAACATGGAAACATGGAAACACCCACTGGCTTTTCCTGGGAAAAAAATTAAAGTAGCAGGTGAAGTGGGAAGTATTTCAGCAGTTTGACTTCGACTGTTTTGTCGGTCAGACAAAAGTGGCTGGCAATGATCAATGTATGTATATTCCTTGTCTTCGAAAATCAGTTCTGTGAACCCAAACAAAGTCCAAACGTATAATATTGATATCAACAACACTACAAATTAACATGTCAGACTGTAACAGTGGAACATTTTCAGCATCAAGGGTGCATTTGTCAAGTGGAGTTCATAGTCGTTCTTGCGAGAAAAAAAAATAGGATTCTTCTCAGGGAAGGTCTGTGTTTCGCGCCCAATCTGCTAATCTGTGGAACTATATGGCAGATTCAGAGCAAGACTCCTTTTCCCACAATGGCCCTCTCTCTGTGAATAAGTCCCTGGACTTCGAGCTCAGCATTGGCTGCTCAGCATTGGCTTCCATCTGCTGCTCTGCCAGTTTCACGTGGGGTTTGATTGTCCATCTGACAATCAAACATCACACAACAGAAAGCAGAGCCCCGTGATTGGAGGAGGAGCAGGGGGTGGGTTGGTGGCGGTGGCGGTCAAAGTAAACCGTATAAGGGAGAAGCCAGAGTTAGGATATGACATCATCACTGTTGCCGTTAGGCTGTTGCCTAATTGAGACGGGTGGGACGAGCTTCCTGTAAAACTCTGCAGAAGGCAGGAGGGAAACAGAATGAAATACAAAGTTAAATGTTACATTAAATTATCCACACCCATATTCAACTGTATTAAAAAAGGTATTAAGATATATTGTTTTAACAAAGTCTCTGCAACTTCAAACCTGTTCAAATTGTAAGACTGTAGCAAAAGTCCAATGGCCTCATAATCCTGTTCAGTCATATCTTCACTTTAGGTAAAGGTATTCTGTGTACAATAACTTTTAGCCAGTACTTGCAACACAATGAAAGTACATATTATGTTATGTTGTTATATACATGTTATACTTAGTGTACATAGAGAAAGCACTTGCATTGCATATACAGTAGTCTGATCATAATGAGGTCAAAACAATGCAGATGACTACAGAAAGACCTCAGCCATAAATATGATTCTTGCTACAATTCATACAACTTTTAGTCAATAAGTTTGACTTTAATAAATAACTTTGGCTTTCATTGGCCCTTTTATTGTTGTTGCAAAGGAACTAATGTATGGTTTCAATGATTACGCCTGGTGGTGTTTGTTGTGTATACTGTATATTGTATCTACGTCATGACTTTGTCTATGGCAATAAAGTTCATCCTATCCTATTCTATATTCTGGAAGACATTGACCCGGTGCAAGATCACATGGAACTCGCAGTAACAAAAGATGTGTTTATGACGTGAATGGTGCATCTATATAGCACCTTTATCGAAAGCGATTTACAATGTGCATCACATTCTCACACCGATGGTGGAGGAAACCATGCAAGGCACCAACCAACTTATCGGGGGCATTTAGGGCTTCAGTGTCTTGCTCAGAGTCACTTCAACACTAACTCATGGTGAGCCAGGGATCAAACCGGAAACCTTCCATTTCTCAAGCAGACACTCTACTTCCTGAGCCACTGCCTCCAAGAAACCAAGTCATTGACTTTATTAGTTCATGATCAGTCATGAACTCAAAAAGTGGAGACCTGTTCCTGTGACAGTGCATGTGAGTGCATGATTGTGTTGTGAAAAAACGGACTGTAATCCCTCAGTCTAAGCTACAGTACCACGGCCATCATATAAAATCTATAGGTCTACAGCATTGAACAACACTGTAATGCATGAAGCACTGTTGTGACAGTACCTCCCAGAACCTCTTACCTCTGCCTACTCACCACATACTGTAAGTATAGCCTTGATGTTCTGGGACCTCATCACCATAAACCTGGATGTTGTGGGACTCATAACCATAGCCTAGATGCTAGAAGCAACCTAGATGCTATAAATGTTATCTGCATCTAGGTTGCAATACCCTCCCTTGACGGGGGGTGCTCATAATTTCCGATCCCATTATTCAGAGATTCACTTTGGTTAGTGTGAGGTTAGGATTAGGATTAGTGACAGGGTTAGTTACAGTATAATGGGGCCAGTAGGACCAGAATAATGGACCGTCGGAATAACGACATGGCAACCCCCGCCTTGACAGCCCATTCATGAAACAGAATATCTGATTGTATTGAACGACAATAAACTCATCAATATTGCACCTATACGGACAGCTTGGAAAAAAATCCACCGTTGACATGTTATGAGCAACTTTCTGTCAATAAACTCAGTGTGCAGTCATGATTCTTCTGTGTTCAAATTGGGAAGCAATCGTTTTAAAGTTTTTTACAATGAGCTCTTCCAAATTCAAACACAGAAAAAATCAAGACTGCACGAGTTTATTGACAGAAAGTTGTCAGCGGTGGATCTTTCTCAAACAAAGACAAAAAGGATAATCCAAACTGTCCATATGGGTGCAATATTGGTGAGTTTATCGTTGTTTAATACAATCAGATAGGACTTTTCTGTTTCATGAATGGGCTGTCAAGGGAGGGTATTGCAACCTAGATGCAGATATAGCATTTGTAGCATCTAGGTTGCTTGCGGATAACCATAGCCTTGATGTACTGGGACCTAATCACTATAGCCTGGACATTCTGGGACTCATCACCATGGCCTAGATGTTCTGGGACCTCATCATTATAGCCTGGATGTTCTGGGACTCATCACCATGGCCTAGATGTTCTGGGACCTCATCATTATAGCCTAGAGATGTTCTGGGACCTCATCATTATAGCCTGGATGTTCTGGGACTCATCACCATGGCCTAGATGTTCTGGGACCTCATCATTATAGCCTAGAGATGTTCTGGGACCTCATCATTATAGCCTAGAGATGTTCTGGGACCTCATCATTAGAGCCTAGAGATGTTCTCGGACCTCATGTTGTGGGACTTCATCATTATAGCCTGGATGTTCTCGGATATCATAATTTACTAATTAAGCATTGGCACAATTGGTGAGGGTCAGTCTGACATCTGACCTGTTGGGGTGGAGGGGTGGGGCTTTCTGTGGGGCCCTCAGCTCGTCCGTCCGCAGCGGGTCGACACGTTGCTTCCTCTTCAGGTCGAAGCTTCCTTGTATTCTTATTGTTCTGGTTTACCATTGCTGTTACGCAACAGGAAGCTGAGGTTGAAGGTTTGGTCAATATTTATAGGTCCTGGGCAAAGCTTTTCTTGTTTGTTTTGTTTTGTTAAGTTTTATATTCTCCATGGTGTAAAGCACTGTTTGTTTATTACAGGTCTTTCTCTTTTTCTCCTAATGTAGTCATTGCCGGTTCCCATGTGTAGGCTACTGCAGTCCATATCACGGCAAACCTGCAATGACATGTAACACTTTGAAGGAGAAGAGTTATGTGTTAATATTCAGCTCAGCCTGCAACACAGGCTGGCAGTAAGTTATAGAAAGTGCACGAACTGGATATTTTTTTGATGGCTACCACTGAATCATCTGGGAGCCTCGCAAGACTTCCTTCCTTCCCATTTCCTCTGTAATATGTTGTATTTACAAATGCCTTTCCCTGGGGCATTGTTCTTTTTTGTTTTTCGCCAGTATTTTCCAGAGCAGAGATTTCTCTGGGTTTTGGTCTCGTGGAGGGGTGGGGTTGGGGGGTGGGGTGGAAGGGTGGGTTGTGGTGATAGGGGTTGGTGTGAGGGTTGGGGGGGTGTGGGTGAGGAGGGCGACAACGGGGGCATCCTCCTCTCATGCTTTGCTGTGGTGTGTCGTTGTGTGAATGCTGTTGTCACTGTGCTCTTTGATTTCCATTGTGTCTGGCTTCAGAGTGTCTTTCCCATTCTCCTCCTTCAGCGGTAGCTTCCTGTGGCAGATAAAAACACAATGCAGGAACACACAGAGGTGAGTTACAAGGAGTGCTGCGCACCTGCTAATTACAGGAGAGTTCACTAGTTAGAGACTTTGACAGAAATGGAAATGTGACAAGTCAGCAGGGGAGAAGGAGGCTACACACGGTTGTGCATGTATGAAATTACATTTAATGAGGGAATCCTTGTTAGATTATTTCCCTCTGCTTAGCATTATGCTTAAATTCAACGGGTTATCTCTTCTGATCTGAGGTTGTATTCAGATGTGGGAAATGGTGTGGCTCTCTCCCTGGATGGGTGCTGGCTCACAAGCTGAGGGTGGAGGAGTATAGCATGGATATGGTGCCCCTCAGGCAGGTATAGGCGAGTACGGGGTGTGGGAGTGGAAGTCAGAGCAGATCTGTCAGAACCTAAGAGTTTACTGGTTGTCTATTAACAGAGGTGGTGGCAGAGTGTACCAGAGCATCATTTAAAGAAGCCTAATGCTGAAATCTCTATAATAGTATGGGGATAGGCAGGTATACAGTAGCATTCGCACCGAGAATCATCACTACAGATGCCGCTTCTTGAGAAATGCAGAGGGACAGAAACAGAATTCAGCCCCTGGCAATCAAATGTTATAACTTTCATGAAGTATAAAAGAGGAGTGCCTAAGTGGTTAAGTTACCAGCTTAACTGTGACTGTGGGGAGGAATGCTCAAGTACAGTTAGACACCTTTGGAGTGAACACCAAATTCATGTTACATGTTTTGAAAGATAAGAATAAAAATTTCATTTGTGGGTGGGTGTAAAGTTTGTGATATTGTATTTTCTGATACTGCCTGAAGATGGGCACATTTAGTGCCACGCCACCTGTATTACAGGTCACAGGGCAAAATGTTGCCCTAATGTACAGTACATTGTACATTGCAATGTACGTTGTTGCTTTCCAATAGGGAGTAAGTTCTCTGGAACCAATGTGAAAAAGAGTCCAGCACCATTATTATTATTATGGGCAGAAAGTGATGGGTCACAGAGTTTCTCTTTCTGACAGCCACTGTTCCCCATAGCCTGTATCTGCAGTCTGACCGGACTAGTCTTGTTTCCCAAACAGTACACAGTAACATCCTCAGTGCAAATGTATCCATTTATAACTCTGAGGGCATACAAATGTAACCAAATGGACCTGGAATTACCACAGAGGATTTTACTGTGTAGACCTGCCTAGTCTTGTTTCCTAGTATCATGGAGATGGTACTGGTTTACTGGGAAGAGCCAGGTTCATGATACTGGAAAGTGTCAACTCTGGACACTCTGGAAAATAGCAGATCTACAAGCTCTAAATGCATCACTTATGGGACATGTTGTGAGCTTGTAGATCAGCTATTCTTCAAGTTCTTGCCTTCATGGTGGCGCTATAGCAGCCTGCTTTACGTTTTGGCCTACGACTCTTAAACCGTACCGTAGTGTAGGTTGTACAATAATTCCTTGGATCATGAAGCAACTCCTTATATAGTCCATGCTATTTGCTGCTCCTCCTGCAGATTTTGTCCAAACCTCACACAAACCATAACGACAACACCTTGAGTTGTGATAAACATGCATCATAGAGTTTTGATATGCCATACTGATTGGTTACAATTGTCTTCCAAAGTGTGCAGGATTTTGCACAATCGGCCGCGTATTTGAATTATCTCACCACTCAAACAGAGAGCGTCTCCTTCCCAAACCCCAATGGTTCTATTCAGCCCCCCGCCCACAGGAGTGGCCCAATTCACTCACAACTTGCTACAAAAATCCCTCATGAAAAACTATATAACCTCCTACATTCCATTTTCCACCTTCACATCTGTCTCCTTCTCTAATAATCATAAAGTGCTATATATTTCATCTCGCACTTTACTTCCGGATGGTTCGTTTTGCACCTTCTTTGCCACATCCGTCACGGGACAGAAACAAGCCCTGCCGTGCTCTATGGAAAACAGCCCAAAAGCGCGCACAAATGAGCCCAAAATCGCTTACACACAAAGCAGACCTGGCACCCCATTTCAACGTCACAGCAACATGCAGCCAATCAGCGTCGACGGCAACGCAGCCTACGCCAATCATGTGTGAGAGATCTACAAGCTATGGGGCAGAGACGCCGTGTGCCATGCACCGTATCTTAGCAACAACGAAAGCGCTCACTCTCATTGGTCGTGTCCATAGAGGTATATATAACTAGAGGGCGGATTGCCCCGCCCCCAGCTATCATTTCAATGAATGTGCTCAGTGGCGTTTTGAAGCACCCGGAAGACTGCCGGAAGTAGAATTATTGGTTCGATTTTGACCACACGTAGAGTTATGAGCATGCGCACTAGTGTCATTTTTGCGTTCTACGGCAGCCCGTGTGTCAAGGATTGAACGCGAGATATTTATGAAATTCACTGGAGATGCCTATGTATATGTAAATGCACATGTATTTATGTATAATATGTTTACATATTTATATCTATATATATAAATATATATCAGTATGTTTTGCTCGCGCATGTATTTCTCCCCGCCTGCAGTTCCAGCTTTGGCCACTGGCGGCTTCAAGATTTCTCAGCGGCTCTGGGGGCTTGGTCGTGTCACGCTAAGAGCAGTTCCCAGACAATGGCATCTCAGAGAGCTTGCTGTTGTGTTTATCTATGGCTGTAGCCATCAGAGTCAGTCGCAGCGACGACGGACAGGACGCTGTGATAGTTGGCATGTAGCTAACGCTAACGTGGCTGTCATGCCTGCAGCGGCTGTGCAATCACTTTGTCAACAATGCACGTTTGTGCGGTAACTGTTATTATTGCTGCTCCGTTAGTCCATTGTAGATGGTGTATGTTGTGTGTGTCTTCTGGTGTAGCTCCACAGAAACTCCAGTAACTAACGTAATGGCAGGACCGCCCCGTGCAACGCACGTTTAGGCTGCATTATGGTCATGTAGTAATTTCAGATAATTTCGGTCTGTGGATAGCTAATCTCCCGCATCGTTGGCTTGATCGCAGCGCAACTGTGCACACACTCCCTGGATGCCAATTCAGAACCTCTGCCCCATTTCTTTCACATGGCCCTGTTATAGTGCCACCCGGAGGCCGCTTTTTGCAAAACACATTTTCTCACAGTACTGCTACATATTTTGTCCTAACATCACGCACATCGATACACAGTATCTCTATAGTCATTAAAAAAAACACGCTCTTTCAGATTTTTCATTTTCCATCCTGCTTGACTAAAAATGGCTTCCACAGTTTCCAGGACTGCTCCGTTTTGACCAAAATGCCTCAAATTATGAACACAGCATGCACTTTCTGTGCAACTTTGCACCCACATTCCCACTATGCCGAGCAAGAAATTCCACTTGAGATTTTTCTAATCAGCCTCATGGTACATAACAGTCCGATTTGTGTTTTTACCTATACCTGCACCAATCTGTGTAAAACTTTGTATGTGCACTCTCTAGAGGTCAAGGAAAAACCTTTCCCCTACATTTCTCACATCTACCTTTTATAGCTCCACCAGGAGGCCGCCTTATGTACAACATATTTCTTTACATTACTCCTTCCGATTATATCTACATTTCACGCAAATCGGTACACATGATCTCTATAGTCATGTGATCAAGACGGATCTGTTTAATCTTTCATATTCCATCCCGATTGGCTAAGATTCACATCTAAAGTTTGCACAAAATGCCGCAAATCATGAATGCAGCGTCCGATTGTGGTCAACTTTGCACGCACATTCACACTATGTTGAGGAACAAGTGCTACCATTTTAACATTGGCCTGTGGGGGGTCCCCACCGACTCTACCTAGCCCTTAGGTGGGCCCCACCTAGGCAATTCTATGTGGGGCCGAGGTGGGTCTTAACTGCTATGCCCATGCGGGCTATAAGTCGCTTCTACCTGGCCCTTAGGTGGGCCCCAACTAGCCACGTTTATGTGGGACCAAGGCGGGTCCTAACTGGGTTTGCCCATGCAGGCTTTAACTGGCTTCTACCTGGGCCCTAGGTGGACCCTAACCAACCAGAGTGCAGTGCCCATCGCTCCAAATGTTGTGACGTCAGGCCTCTCAATACTGCACATTGGTGGAGGAGGAGGGCCCGCAGGGCGCCCGCACACATCGCTGAACCAATGGTAGCCCACGGACGTTTCCTCTGGAGATTTCAAATCTGCCCCTCTATGCCACATATCATCCGCGCTACAGGGTCTTCACTGACCGAGCCACGGCCCCACTGGCCCTCATGACGCTATGCCACTTATATGCGCTGCCAAGTGGCCGCGGGCGCTACGTGGGCGTGGCGGCGGGCTAGACGCGAGGCCCTGCGTAGCAGGGCCGAGCTTCTAGTATAATCAAATATTGAGGGGCCTCTACATGACACAGTGCCAGACGCAATCTCACTTGGACCAATAGAGGGCACCACCAATGCAACAAGAATGACTGTTTTAGCAGAAACATGATTTATTTTCCTTGAACCGTGTGGAACTTCATATGTAGGGCGGCTGACTCCTTTCAGCGATGTCGTAACGTCAGTCATCTCCATATTTGGGCGTGGCCAGCTAGATAACCACTGTTATCTATATAAGTGTTAGCACAGACAAAAGTAGACCATTCTTTTACAGAGCGGCACTTTGTGAAACCAGCTGTATGCACCTTGTATGTGTGAAATGTTGCACTGGACAGTGCATCTGAAAGGGGTACTCAATAGATACTATCATGCTGCTGTGGCAGTGGGACACAAGGTGTATTCCTTTGGAGGGAAATGTAACGTGAAGACCATCATGGTCATGGATCAGATTGATGTGCACGTCTTCAACACAGTGTCTTTGTGCTGGATGACGTTGCACCCAGTGACAACTGGAAGAGGACAACGTAACCTTGAGGTTCCCTCCATGCACTACGGCCACACAGCTGTGCTTATAGAAGACATCGCCTACATCTGGGGGGGAGTTACTTACAGAAGAGTGTACTCAAATAAGCTTTATGCATTCGATGTCGACGCCCATAGATGGTTCAAGCCCGAGGTTTCTGGGACTGTTCAAGAGGCGAGGTACAAGCACTCAGCCTGTGTCTTGGGGAAGGTCATGTATATCTATGGAGGATACAACCAGCTGACTCAACGCACTAATGACATCTACAAGTTGGACACCACCTCAATGGTCTGGACTTTAATCAACACCGGAGGCACTACGGCACCTGTTTCAGACTGCCACTCTGCCACCATCATCGGGACAAAGATGTTTGTATTTGGGGGTCGGCGGGACTTCACCAACTACAACAGTATATCTGTGTTTGACACTGAGACCAACTGCTGGCTGAACACGCCTTCTTCACATCTTTTCCCAGAAGGACGAGAGGATCATTCAGCCTTTGCCTACAATGGAGAACTGTACATATTTGGTGGTGATAACTTTGCAAGATTGGACTGGTTCTTAGATGATCTGTGGAAATTTAATCCAGAGACCTTCTCCTGGAAGAAGGTTGAGGCCAAGGGGAAACGACATGGGATGACTAGTATGTGCTGTTGCATGGTGGGAGATCGTGTCATCCTCTTTGGAGGATACAGATACACACCAGATTTGTATATCTTAGACTTAAGTCCTAGTCTGAAGACGTTATGCAAGCTAGCAGTTATTCATTACGGTCTGGAGCAGTTGGTACTCCCGCACGACATCAGGTGGGAACTGGCAGCCATGACTACTGACATGAACAGAGATGATGAGATGGTCATGGCTTTTACCAGTGGAAGTACAACTGAAAGGAGTGATCTCCACCAGGCTGAGTGGCAAAGTCTATGACGTACATATGACTCCATCCATATTTGGGCAAGGTTTCAGCCCAATCTGATCCCTATTGACATCCAGTATGAAATTAAAGTTCTAAAAAATAGAACAGAACTCTACTACCAACTGAACTGCACCAGGGCAGACATGACCACAAAGAAGTCTCCATCAGGAATGAATGTTGAAACAAAAAGATGCTTTGGGCAAAGGAACAGATGGCCAGTTATGGAAGAGACTTCAGGAAACAGGTGTTTGTTAAGAAGATGACTGAAAATGAAGAAAATGACTGCCATGTTTTTTTTCCTTTCTTTTTTTTTTAATCGCAAGTCAGAACATACTATCAAGGCTCATTTTAATTATTTTTTACTGCAGTTCTGCCACAGACCACATTATATAGACATGGTTGGAGATGCAGAAAATGGATCAAACGAGTTGTATAGGTGGTGTAATAAACTAGACAGCCAGACAGACAGCCAGACAGACCTTAATTGATACCGCGATGGAAATTCAGTTGCTCTCACAGACTGAAACCGTCATTGACAGGCCACTTGTTTACATAGGAAGCATGAAATCTGTTGAACTTTAATTTGTGCAGGTTTGTATACCTACTTTTCATGAAAGGCTCTATATAAATTCAAGCTATTACTTTTGTACCTACATTCATATTTTTGCAGTTGAAAGTGCTGCCGATGGATATGTGCAATGGAAAGATGGTGGACACCAGGGCCCGCTATATGGACTTTTTTCATGGCATTCAGCAGACATGGGCAGCAGTCTGATTGAATTCACTCTCAATATGGATAAAAGCATTTAAAGAATTCTTCAGGTGGGGATAGATACTCTTATATAGCTATAATATAGCCAATGTGTGCAGCTGTCGGTCCAATATAACAATAATAATAAAACTGTGTATAAATATACTGTGTATTATATTTTCAACAATATTTTCAAAATAATCTGAGATATTATGGCTGCGGGGCCAATTCTGGCCTCCGGGCCGCCTGTTACCGACCACTGCTATAGACCAATAACTAGCCAATCGGGTGGAAGATGTCCACACATGTGCTCATGGGATCTACAGTGTAAACTCAATAGAGGAACCCATGAGATTTAGGGACAGGCTGCAGACGCCAGAGACATCTCTGGTAGTATGCTGCTCTGTCGTCCAGACAGCTTGGTCCTAATGTTCCAGGAAACAAGCATCAACACCCTCAAAGGGGAATAATGACGTGGCTTTAGAAAATGCCCCAAATGAGACAACTGGGAGAATGTACAGAAAATAAAGTACAGTAATTCAATCCAGTTTATAGATGAATGATATATTGAATTAATTTTGATATTGTATTACACAGTAAGAGAGCTTGATATATACCTAGCAAAATACACACATTTCATGCGATAAACGTATTACATCTGTTCAGAGATGTATCGTACTTGAGAATCACACTCATGCACCAATCTCATACAGAGTAGAAGTTTCCCAGGCCAATCAGAGACATCCTCAATAGTTGTTAAGCAATCAGAAGAATGGTGAAAAGTAGGTGAGTGAATAGAACATTATTATTATAAATAGTATTATAATTATTTAGACCCTAAAAATTGTTATACATGCAAAACAACACCTCACAGAATTCTATTAAACTATAACACTTAGACGTCCTCCATGAGGGTTTGACAGAGCTCTGCTGCCTCATCATTGTTAAAACATACATCAAAATACAACTTTCGCAGGAGAGATTAAAACAATGACCTAAATCTGATCTGATAGAATCAATGTCAACAAAACAGCATGGTGGAAAAATCTAACAAAAACACTCTCCAAGCTAGGACTGCAGTCCACCAAGGATAGTTTCAATGTCAGCTGTCAACCAACTCACACATGCACACACGCACACGCACGCACACACACACACACACACACACACACACACACACACACACATGCACACACACACACACACACACACACACACACACACACACACACACACACACACACACACACACACACACACACACACACACACACACACACACACACACACACACACACACATGCGCACACACGCACAGAGACCGTACACCATGCCAGGGTGAAGATGGATTGCCTTGACCCTGTCTGTCCAGTGTCCACCCCAGGAACTCTGACGTTCAAGTCCACTCCCTTTTGGATGCTGGTGTTGATACAGTATGCGAGAACACACACAACTCAGCACACTGCAAGAAAACGTCCATCTTGTCAAGTGAAGAATATCTTTATGAATTGTATCCTTGCTCTAATGACTATCTGTATGTGATATATATTTACACTTCTCATCCTCTTCACCCCAAACATCTAATTCACCTGGGGCGGAATTTGAACCTGGGGCTGTTATCGATATTTTTAAGGATACTGTTATTTTTCACCCTGCCTGTACATTCTATAGTAGTAACTGTCAGAGCCTGCAGCCTTGCATTGCATATTGAATGTGTTCTTGTAGGGATCTGTGTCCTGTCTCCAGTGTGACTATCCTCACCTCTATCATGACCAATGGTGGGCTGAATTAAAATTACGCTGTATTCTCAATACACCTTCTTAACTCCTGAGGTCAAATGATCAATCCTGCAAACAGTTGAGCTGATATTCTCACAGAATCTATGTCTTTATTGGTACAGTATGTGTTGTACTTTATCTGAAGTTCTGTGATTTATCTGTGGCACTTGGTGATAAAAAGCAATTGTGACAGTTGAAACACGGTTGAAAAGAACCCCCCCCCTCGCGGTTGAAAAGAACCCCCCCCCCCCCCCCCCCGACACCCCCTCTGTGTGGGTTGTCCCATACGGCCGTTGCTGGTTCCGCATGCAGTCTGGGCAGGCAGTCACACAACCACACACCACTCCATTAAACTTAGTGAATCAGTTGCATAAATTCCTTCTCGTTCTCTCTGTCTCTTCCGGCATTCGTCTCTTCTGCAGACACTGGACTTGGATGCTGAGCTGCTGACAGTTAGTTTTGCACCCAGAATTGTCACTGCTGGGGCCAATGAATCAGACTCCATGAGGATCTATCTTACAAGACCTTGGGCGTGTTAACAACATAAATCAGCTCGCATGTTCATTGAAATGAGGATGGAAGTAAATCCTGGAATCAATGGGTTTTTGTTCCTTTCACTAGAGTGAAGCTTAGTGGGCCGAGATACTGCTAATGTTTGCATTGGCATGATTTTGAGTTGGATGCACATGTGATGATACAAAATTGTATTTGTTATTCTCATTTTGTAGATCACTGATGCGCAGTGCACACATGGGCTTGCACTGATGCACGTGATAGATTTAACACATGCTTACACCGATGCATATAATATAATATAACACATGTTCTTCTTGTGTATGCATGCAAAAGCACAAGATGTGAACTCATTTACTCTTGTGTACTCATATAAGATGCAACAATACAAAAATCACAAATCTTGATAACACAATAATAGTAATATTGTTGTGATACTATCATGATACTGTCATGATACTAACATGATACTATCATGATACTGACATGATACTAACATGATACTGACCATGATACTATCATGATACTGACACGATGCTGACATGATACTAGAAACAGAAAACAGTAATCAAGGGACTCACAAGTAGGCTGCTTTGCCCTCCTCCATTTCTTTACCCTTGCCACTGGTAGTGGTCTTCTTGCTGCACAGCGTGCGCGTGATGCACATCAGGAGACCACACTGACGCAAGAAGAAGCAGCTGATGTCCACAAGAACCAGGAGCAGTAGCAGAGCCCCCAGGCCCAGTCCTACCACCACCCCCAGACCCAGGCCGCTGAACAGAGATTCTGCTGAGACAGGGAAACACAGAGGAAGAAAACACTGTCACCAATGCTTGCTTGTCACCAATACGAGTGGTAGGTGTGCTTTCTAGGTGTGATGGCGTGCGTGCATGCATGCGTGCGTCTACGCGCACGTGTGCCTGTGCGTTGGAAATACTTTTTGTGTGCGTGTTTTCGAAATACGGTTGAAATCCAATGCGTGGGAAAATGCCACCGGCACCATCTGTGCCTTCCTCATATATTGATTTCCGAGGTGAAGAAACGGAAATTCTATCTCCATATTGTTCTTAATGTCATGATCTCCCAGTTGACCATGGAGGACCTCCGAGCCTTTTTCTGGATGATTAGAAAAACTCTAACACATTATATTCTCTAGTGATTTATATTATATACTGCCAGAATCCACCTGGTTTGCGTTTGCGTGTGATTTTGAGACCTGTTTCGCCATGCAATGAGAGTGAATAGAGAGAGGAAAAACATGTTTTACCGTTGTTATGCAGTGTAAACCTTGTTCAACCCTCCTTAAAAATAGATGCAAAACACTTTGGCTCCATTAACAACTAATGAAAAAGGCCAGCACTTGCCGCGCTGCCCTGTGCTGCTCTCAGTAGTAGAGATGTATCTTTTTACCCTTTAAGCTCCCGGATGATGCCTCTTCTAGAATATTTAATTGTCCATATGGTCCACCAGGCTACACCATATGCAGCCTTGTGAAAAATAAAAGTATAACCCTCCTCACTTGATTTCAGACCAGGAACTGCAGTGTAGAGACCACAGTACAATCAAACATAAAACAAATGCAACCTTATTAAACAGTACTTTGTGTATGCCATTCTTATGTTTATTGTGCACTGAGGGAAAACTGATCAAATAAATGTGTATACTTTTTACTATGGTGCATGCACTCACCACAATGAGCAAAAGACAGGACAGGTAGGGGAATAGAGAACGTGAATGTACAGAATGTGTGTCATTTCACAAATAACCTTTCCCAATAAGATACATGTACCAGATGACCCTTTGGTGCATCGTTTGGAATAATGAACCATGGGCTTCACCAGTCATGGACTATCTGTCGCAGGTAGAATGTCTTTGCTAAAGAATCACATTATTTTTACAGTGGAGGCACTAGCAGCAACACTGTGCAGTAGCAGTGCTTTGACTGCACTTTTAGTAAGAAGTTAAAATCAACAACACTTGTTTACACTAATAAATGGGTTTGTTGTTTACAAACATTACTGGGCGTGTGCAGACTGTGCACATTCAGGGGGCAAAACCGCTTTGATTAAAACGTGCAAAGCTGATTAGACTCTACTTAGCTGTGCGTGATTAGAGTCAGGTCCAACCACTAGCATCATTTTTAACAATTATCTAGTCTACGGTTGCCCCACTGCACCTCTCTCTCTCCATTTATTTATTTATTACATGAAGGCATAACACAGTCATTTCTATTCTATTCATTTATTTGTATTAATATTTAATATGAATGATCTTAATGCTGGATATTAGGCCTACTTTGTTGCGCATTGGTGTCGCGCACCTAAAATAGCCAATCTGATATTTTCGGTGTGCATCACCGAGCACAACAAAGGAAATATCAACCCCTTCACAAAACATTGGCCCACCTGTAGGCTAATCATGCCATGGCCCCACTAGTGGTCCATGGACCACAGATTGAGAAACAGTGAGATAGAGCAGCGAGCTGAAGTCAGTGATCATGTGACCTCAAGTACAAATCTGTCTCAATCTAGATATGCTGTTAAGAGTGCTGCGTTCTGGCGGGCACCTAGGCTCCGTTACAGCCTGACAGCGTGTCGCGGGTTCGAGTCCCAATCCCGACGACCTTTGCTGCGTGTCACTCCCATCTCTCTCTCCCCATATCCTGTCTGTATACTGTATACTATCAATAAAGGCCGAAAAAGCCCCAACAAATGCGAAAAAAATGTGCAGAAACTGTCTATACTGCTTACTTCTTACCATAGCCACCACAGCTACAGCATTCGGCTGACAAAATAAAGACTATGCAAGCCTAGTTAAGAACCCGGACCAATGGCAGTGGCTGTGTTGATGTGTTATGATTAATGTACACCACAACTATGTGTGTACTATACTGTATGTGCAACACAGTGTTACTATATTGGCATGCTCGTGGGTGTGAGCAGTACTCCAGTCCATTTACAATCGTATTGAGCTCGTCCAGGGCTAGAGATTTATCAGCCTGTTGGGGGATGTAAACAGCTGCGAGGAGGACTGAGCTGAACTCTCTTGGGAGGTAGAAATGTCTACCTTTGATGGTCAGCAGCTCCAGAACGAGCGAACAGTGTGTTGTTAAAACACAGACATCCGTGGCCCACGGAGAGTTATCCATAAAGCTCCCCTCGACTTAACAGGCATTCTGGGCTCCAGCCACGTCTCAGTGAATGCCAGAACATAGCAGTACCTAATGTCCTGTTGTTGTGTAATCCGTGCACACACCTCATATACTGTAGATTGTTTTCCAGGGACTGAACATTTGCTAGCGGAATGCCGGGCAGATGAGGTTTGTTGTTTCTCGGTTGGGTTTTGCAGAGCCCCGGCGTGCTTCCCTCTCTTTTTCTTTTTTTCTTTTTTACAAATAAACAAAGGACCCTGGGGATCGTTTCTCCAAAAGTGTTTGTCTATCATACCGAATATATGATAGCACCAAATGTGCAAAAAGAGCAAGTAATACAGAGTAAATCCACACAAGTTTGCTGATTTGACTCAGAGCTCTCGTCAGTGCAGCCATCTCAGGGCACACCAGCAGAAGAGAGCAGATGAAAGCAGACAAGCGCATTAATACTGTAGGCCTACGGTTTTCAAATTTCTTAACTTGATTTTGAGAGAACGAGGGGCAATTGCTCTGGGACCTGCTAGTTTACCAGTTTAAGTCAGTCTATGCATCCGTGTTGTAGGGTGCATGTGTAGGGGGAGTCAACTCCCCCATCCAGTCAGTCAGTCAGACAGTAGGCTAGCCTGATTATCAGACTGAAGCTGCGTGGAGCTTCAGTCTGACATTGACTCCAGTGTAGCCTATTACAAGGGGGAGGGGATTAGAATTTCCCTGAACCAATCACAAGAGATCCACGGATCCACCTACATCTGACGCCATCGCACAGCTTGTTTTAGCAGATATTTGCTGATTGGCTTGTCGTTAGACCCACCCCCACCTCCGACTCTCATTGGCCTGATGATAAACAGTTGGGATTAAAAGGGAAAAGGTCAAGGTCACAATCAATTTACATAATTATCCCTGCCAGGCTTGAATGGCTGGGGCGGGAGATTATATTTTCACTCGTCTTTGTGTGTTTGCAGCTAATCTCGGACACTGCTGGACCGATCAGCATGAAACTTTGCACACACACTCCCAGTAGGCCAAGGAAGAAGTGGTGCTATAACAGGCCGCTTCACTTGTTTTGGCCTATAATAACTCTTGAACTGTAGCTCTTACAATCAAATCACATCATGATGTAACTCCCCATATAGGCCACACCCATTTTCACCAGAATCGCTTTTCTGCCATTTTGCGTTTTCTTTTTTACTACAACTGATTTTGTCCAAAAATCACACAAATCGGTATACATTATCCCTTGTGTCATGTGATCAAGTTGCATCAGTCAACATTTTTATATTCCATTCAGATCAGGGGGCCACATCAGTTGTACAAACGCGAACGGTAGCACCGTCTGTTGTACAAACTCTATTTCCATCCGTCCCACAGCTTCCTCATGTCCTGACGGCTGTACCCCAACTGTGACACAGCCCTGGGTAGGCAACCAGGCCTGGTGGAGATCCAAGGAGCGCACTTTTCTAATTGGATATGTGTCAGGAATGGAGCGATTTATTACAATAGATGGTGATGCAAGAACTAATTACACTCCATCTAAGCCAGGTTTGGTAAGAATGTTATCCTGACAAGGTCCAATTCTTTTAGCTGTATCATTCTCTTCTGTTGAGAATCAACAGAGTTTAATGTGAGAGATGAAATACAGAATGTGAAACATTTAATCTACTAATGTGGATGGAGAATTATAAACAACTTAACTATTCTGCCGTGACAGATGGGTATCTGGCACAGCTGGTTAACATCACATTTTCCAACTTATTACCAGTTAGCTTTGGATTTTAAACGTGTTGTTGGAAGAATATCACAATAATAAAAGAACATAACATCATAACAGCTCCTTGAATTCAAAAACTCCGGTCATCCTGAATGTTATAGAAAAAAACAGCATTTAGGTTCAATTTTTACAGTCTTGAATAACTCAGCTCTCAAAAAAAGAAAAGACAAAACCTTTCTGATCCTCAATTCAAATGTTCTTGCTCTAATGACCCATACATGCCTCTGATTGGCTGGTGATATATAGGGCCCCTAGAAGTATTATTAAATTGGATTGCAATTGCTAGTCATCCAACTTGTTGCACCTGACCTAGGCGCCATTCATCTGCATCTCACTGACATTATCAGCTCATTACAGCTTCAGCGCTGATTGACTCTCCCTTGATTACATCTGAGGAGGCTCGTCGGTCGATTTATGATGATTGAATGGGCATTCACTGATTGGGGAAGTTAGCAGGTGCTAATGCTTTGTGGGATAAACATAATCATTAGTGGATATGTGACTAGGGAGGGACATTTCCTGAGTGCTCAATTTAATCTCCTTAGAGGAGTGAGTGAAAGAGAAAGTTTGTCTGGAGGAAGTCCAGAGAGAAGTAAACATCATCATTAAATCTTATCTGGTAGTTCACAGAGTAGTAAAGCACCAATCGGCATCCTAATGGGATTCAGGTATACTCAAGAGACAACTTAGAGAAAAGTGAAAACCAAGGGAAATAAATTCTCAAGTTAAAAGCAAACACGTCTGACAAGGAGTACCATCGCGGGTGGAAAACTGTACGTCCAAAACCATTACTTTTCAAGAAAAGGAAAAAAGAACATGTGTTAACAAGAGCTTGTGACTAAATGATAATAGGCTACATGGATCCATTGGAACACAAAAGGTATTTTCCCCCATTCCCTGGAGAGCAACGGTTTTCAACATACAAGGTTTTTGCCCGTCAGCAACAACATAAATGTCATATCTCAGTATATGCAATATTATGCAAACTATAGTCTTAGTAAATGTAATAAACTAGATTGGATCTCACATGTGAAAAAGACACCATGCAGGTCATGAGTCTTATCCAAAAGCGCAACCTGCTGAGCCACCAGCACCAACCAACAGTCATGGAGCAGTTTAAGTTCTCATTCTCTTCCTAATGGCTTGGCAGAGCTACAGTATTTATCTGGGAAATGGCTGTGGAAACAGGGCTCTACACTGCCCCAGGTAGATCCAAGACAAAGTCCAAATGGAGTGTCAACACAGAACAAGCTTTTAAAGAGCAAAGCACCCAAGTGTCTGTTAACGGTTGTAGAACAGAATGGCTGGTCATTGTGTCTCTCCACTACAGTTAACTGAATGTATTGTTCTTGGCCTAGCTTGGTGTATAAGGTGGCAGAAGAGTGATGAGCCTGCAGAGTTCTTTCTTTAAATGTTTTTAATCATTTTCACTGTATATTTTGTTATTATTTTGATGTATCCTTTTTATGTTTATGCTTTATTAGAGAAATAGCTCTTGGAGCTTCAAATGATGCTGTCCTGTCCCCAACATCACTGAATAATTTACATCAATAGTTTGGAACCTGCCCTAGTCTGATCTTAATTTTGGTTTTATTTTGAGCTACAGTCCACAAAATCACAGTTGTTTCCCCTGTTTTTTTTTTGGGGGGGGGGGGGGGTCATATGAGACTGTACCCTACGCTACTACTCAAGTTAGAAACTATTAATAACCTGTATTCTGAGCTGACGCTAATACGTTATACGTTTTCTATAAATGATGCATTTCAATAGCCTTTGGCATAAAAAAAAGTAAGACAATAAAATAGGCAGTAACAAAGTTTGGGATTAAATGAGAAGACATGAAAAATCTAAACCAACGCAAAGAGCACAATGAGTGCAAACCAGGGTGGTGTCTCCATACACATACTTCACAAGGGCCCGAGTTTGAATCCAATTCCCATCATTCCCATGTTTCCTCTCTCTCTGCTCTCGGTTCCCTGTCTCCATACCCTCTTCTATATACAGTAGACTGTCCCTAAGCCTTGCATAGAGACAGATGATAAGACTGTCCCTAAGCCTTGGACAGAGACAGATAATAGCCTAAAGTCTTCCTGGGAGGTTCAGTTAATTCCACTTTGGGCTAGCTGTTTTACTATAGTTTTTATATATCAACATCTGTATTACTACATCACAAATAGACTCTATATAAAATAGTAATTTTAACTTGCAATAAATAATTTGTAAAGCTCAATAACTTGCAATATGTAACCCAATAAACATGACTAGAATTCTTGAAGGTTGTCAGGCTTTTTTTCCCAACCCTTTTGTATTTCAGTGCAGACCCATCTCTAAGGATTAATCTGCAAAGAGCACTATTAATTAGCTGATGTAAAAATCCATCCATCAGGTTTATTGGTAATCAGATCTGAAAAAAAGCAGTTGGTGGCAATCTCATCAAATAAACGCAATGCCATAAACAAGAAAAGCAAAACTTGTTCTTTTAGAGAGCTTGTTTAGTGGCAGCTTGCTTTGAATACAGATGACAGAACATAACAGTCTCCTAACCAAGCAAGCCTCATCTTTTTACATTCCATTGCTTTTTGATAATTTGTACAATGAAAATGTATGAGGGAAGATGATTAATGTAATAGGCAGAGATAAAAGCATCCATTTTGATTTGCTGGCATCATTTCCAGGAAAGTCTCATCCCTGCTGAGATGAAGTGCCTCTCTGGATATCTCATGAATATCTTTGATGCCATTATTGTGTCCCGCACAAATAAAACTCAAGATGGTGCCTTATTTTTGCAATCAAGTGTTTTTATGAAGCATGACCAGCAGAAGAGAAAAAAGAGCATGCAAGACAAACATGAAGAAAGTGTTGGCATTCGCACCATTGCACCAGGCTAGTACTGCCATGGCAACGACACAGGAACAAAAGTGATCTGTTTCTGGTAATGCTCTACAACTCTATAGTACCTTTATTTAAAGAACCTTACAATGTGCATTACAAAGGTTTTTCTTAACCATTTAACCCCTATATATTATTATATATATTATTAAATATATATTTTGTTTGTGGTTAACTGTTTAACTGTGATATTATCAAACATAAATATCAGACATATTTCCCAAAGGGAAATGCATGTATTTAATTCAGCCGACTAGAAACAGGGATAAAACATATCCCCACCAGCCAAATGAATGACCAGAGGGGGGAATATCAAAAGCGGTGGCATGGATCCAACCATCTCCCTAAGCAAATCCAACTCTTGCAAGAGGTTTTGAGCTGAGCAGTATGAAAATCCTTCTCAAAACTTTGAATAACTTTTCCCCAGAACTACATTTTCAGAGAGACACTTCTAAAAGATGTAGTCCCACAGCTGTCAGTCTAAGCAAGTGATGCCGGATTTTGTAGCTCTGATCCTCTACTTTCATATGATATGAAATACAAAAACAAAAGTGACCATCTATAGTTGCTGCGTTTGGTCACAAATAGTAGAATAAACTGTCTCTGTGTTAGGTCTGCCCAATCATGGCCACTTTTGTATCTCACTTGAAAGCCCATGTACCATATATCCTCTTGTTTGAGTCTACCTGAAGGCCCTATTTTTGTTGTTTGTTTAATGTATTCTCGTCTTTGTTACTGTACCCTGTACCATCTATATGCTGTGTCTTTGTTTTGTTCACTTTTTAATTTGGTTTTGTGCAGCACTTTGATCAGTGTTGTTTGTTTGTAATGGGCTCAATAAATAAGTGTGCCTTGAGAGGAAGACTAACATTAGTCAAGTGCACAAGTGAGTTTAAAGGACAGGTTTCCCTATGGAATAGAATTGAAAACCTAGATGGAGACACAGGATGATGTCATTTGAGGGGGGGTAAAAAGAAAGCTTTAATTTCAGAAGACCAGAGGGAAGAAGAACAAATTGAAAACAAACCAAGGACAGCATTGACATCACTGACATTTTAGTTTAAGAGATAGAACAGCAGTGGAGAAAAGAAGAGAAGAGAGGAGAGGAGAGGAGAAAAGAGAAGGAGGTCAGGAAGGAACTCAAAATAAGAGACAGAAAAGGTTGTAAAAGGAAGGATCAATAGAAGAGCATAGACTCAACCCTCTGTAGATTCATAAAACAGAAGAAAGGAGAGATTGTGAAAGATAGAAGTCATACATACTGGATGTGTAGCGCCAAGGACAGCTTAGGGTTCATGTCATTCATCAGTGTATGTATGTAGGTAGGTAGGTACTTTGTGTGGGTACATGTGTGCATGTACAGTATACTGTATGTATGTATGTACGTATGTGTATATGTACTCTATGTGTGGGTGTGTGAGATAGTCAGACGGAGAGAACCGCAGTGCATCAGTTGTTATTTAGCCTGATTTCTAGTTGCACACGCCGGAAAAAGCAGACGTCGTGCTGCGCCACGTTGTGAGCTTGGAGATCGTATTTTCTGTGCACGACACTATGTGCAACCAAGTATAACTCAGGCTTTAGGGGTACCCCTGAGGCGTCCAACATCCTCCTTCCTACATCAGAATCTGGATGATCAAGCTGGCACACGCACGCATGCACACACTGACACCTGTGTCATGTTAAACACTTTTTTTTAAATGTTTTGAAAAAGGTTTGAATATTTTCTAATTTTGCTATTTTGAAACTTTTTGAAAAACAATTGTATTTTATTTATGACAAGTTGCATTGATACAGTACCACATTGAGAACATACAGGCAGACAGTGGATGAAAGAAAGTTATAATTTTGTGCAAAAAGTCACCCAAGGGGGCCCTGGCTGGACCCCAGGTTGGGAAACACTGGACTACATGACAGCTGATCAACACCTGATTCATTTATTCATGCCTTTATGACAACAAGTGGCAAACACATCTGCAGTCAGGAACTACTTTTGTAGGCGGTATCTTACTGTACCTTTATAGCATGGTTTGTAAAGACAGACTGAAAAGTCAAACTCACAGCAAACCTTGTACACATAATGTGTTTACATGTGCCAGAGACAGAGAAGGGGAAGATAAGTAAGGAAGGAAATGAATACTAAACGAGTGAGTGAGTCATTGTACACAAAAGTTCCAGAGCGGGGGCACCACTGCAGAGGTATTGTTTCTTTTACCTGCTTGCTCACAGCACGGCACATCTTTCAACATGGCTCTGTATCCATTATTGTCTTATTAGCAAAACAAACACATTAAGCAAGAAGCTTTTTTTCTCTCTCTTTTCCCTCACTCTGTCTTTTTCCAACAGCACACCCTTGCTCACGTACAATAGAGGACAGCCATTCAAAGTGATCCATCTAAAGAGAGAGGACAACCAATCAAAGTGACCTGCCTCAAGAGAGGACAGCCAATCAAAGTGATCCGCCTTAAGAGAGGACAGCCAACCTTGAAGCTCACTGACAGCCTTGTTTTCTATTTGAGAAGCATTGCACACATTCACAGGACATTTAAATGCCAACAAATAAACATTTTGTTTGCCTGTTAGCACAATATCTCCAAAAGTTAAGAACGGATATGCATTAAACTTGTGGAAAGATTTGTCATTATTATTGGGCAAGGAAGCGCTTTTTTTTTTTTTTAATTGGCCAAAACGGGTTGTGGCGAGGATGGGAGTGGGTGACTTCTCAAAAAGGCATGTAACTTCCTAATGGATTCACGCAACGCCAAGAAAGGAAATGTTTGTCATGGGCTAAGGAAGAACAGATATCTGTCACCTCCCTGTCACTGCCACTTCCGTTTTTTGGAACGTTTCCAAAGGGGGCCTTGTCCATGTCATTGGACTCAGCTCGGAGCTGCTGACTCACTGGTTGAATCAAACATGAAGAGAAACCCCAGACTAAGCCTAAAACTGCTGTGTTTGCTTGTTGGCTTAAAGGCCAGGCTGTCCCCACTTCCGTTTTTTTTATTATGCTCTGTGGGGTGTCATTGGATTCTGCTCTGAACCGCTGACTTGTTGGCTGAACCCCCGCCCCCGCTAACTCCCACAAAAATGAAAAGAAAACCCAGACTAAACCTCAAACTGCTGTGTTTGCTTGTTGGCTTATAGGCCAGGCTGTCTGTTAGCCTCCCAGCTAAAACAAAATTTGCTTCAGTGACATCTGGCATCTACCCAGTTAAATCCTTAGTGTTAAGAGATAAGAGTGTACAAATGTAATAAACCCGCAAGGGTCCATTTGGTTACATTTGTACACTCTCAGACTTACAAATGGATAACTTAACGCTGAGGATTTTACTGTGTATCCATCGCAAAACGATAGCTCACTTAAATAATGGTACGTTTAAAAAGATACCGAAACGGTGACAAATAAGGCAGATAAAAGTGTGAGGGGGACTTTTTTTTTTAAGTGTTCTTATCAAAGGGGATTTACTATAGCACCACAAACACTTTTGAGAGCATGTTGATCTCTGCATGCTTTTTATT